>NW_021637360.1:0-139140 GCF_004799145.2 Neltuma alba
TTTCTGTTTTCATTTTTCCAATTTGTTCTCTAAAAATAATCTGCCTGTAAACTCTTTTTGAGTAGCTGGTTTAGGCATCTCATTTTTGGAGAATTCATGTGGTTTCTTGTTTAGGAAGTCATTTAATTTGTCATGACATATGTATTATTTTTACAGATCTTAGAGTTGTTGTGAGTTATGACACTGACATTTGAAGCTTCTCCTTTTTATTTAATCTATTTGTAATAAAAGGACATGAGTCCTTACTTGTTTAATATTGTTCTGAATGTTCTAACTGAGCTTATTTAAGAAAAAATCCCTAAGAGCATGCTTTTTGCGGATGACATAGTCCTCATGACTGAATCAAAAGAAGAGATTAACTCTAGATTGGAGTTACGTAGAAGGACTTTGGAGTCGAAAGGTTTTCGCTTGAGTAGGAACAAAACAGAATATATGCATTGCAATTTTGGGGTGAAGTAAGGCAATGGTGATTTGGAGGTGAAGATGGGAGTTCAAATCATTCATCAAGTATAAATATCTAGGATCTTTTGTACATGAGGATGGTGAAATTGATGGAGACATTTCTCATAGAATACAAGTGGGCTGGTTAAAGTGAAGGAAAGCTACTAGAGTATTTGCGACGAAAAGGTACCTGAGAAGCTTAAGGGAAAATTTATCGGACTATTATAAGATCAGCTATGTTATACGGTAGTGAATGTTGGGCGATAAAAGGAAAACAGGAGCATAAAGTTGGGATAGCAAAAATGAGGATGTCGAGATGGATGTGTGGTCATACTAGAAAAAATAAGATCCAAAATAAAAATATTAGAGCAAGAGTCGGTGTGATGCCTATCGAAGAGAAAATAGTTGAATAGCGCTTAAAGTGGTTTGGGCATATGCAGAGAAGGGTATTGAAGGCCTCGGTGAGGAGGGCAGATCAGACAGTATGGAGTCCCATAAAAAAGCACAGAGGAAGACCGAGAAGAATGCTCAATGAGGTTATTGAACGAGACCTCGTGATCAACAACATATCTAAGGACTTGGTTGTTGATAAGGCACAATGGTAGCGTGTGATTCATTCATAGCTAACCCCACTTAGTGGGATAACGCTTTTTGTTGTTGTTGTTGTAATAAAAGGAAATAGAAATTTCCATATGGAGCAAAGCACAGATGATGGTGATGTTTATGTGTACGTGAAGAAGTAGATAAAAGCTGTAATGGAAGTTAAAGTAATAAGGCTATTAGTTTGAGTTAGGGGAAAAAAAAAAAAGTTAGTTTGAGGCCAGAAGTCCTTTAGATACAAGCTGGAAAGCTAATGTATTTGTGGGACCTAAAAATAGTGCCCCTTCTCTATTTGCCTTAATTTGGTTATATCTTAATGCTCTGTTTTACCTTAGATTTACCTTGCTTAGCTTGGCTAGGTTATATTCTGTGATTGGTCTGCTTCTGGAATAGTTCAATTTGAGTGTATTCACCTCTGTTTCCTCAGTTTCCAATACATGACAAGGTTGTTATAGTACCTAGTAGTATCCAAATCACCCTGCCTTAACTCATGATAGACCCTTTTATCTATGATATGGCAGCAGTATTTTCTTGGGTGGAATAACACTTCCAGATTGCCTTCCAAGTCCCTTTAGCTGTATGGAAGACAAGAAAAGTTTGACCAATCTTAGGGGTCATAGAATTGATGAGCCATGACTTTACCATGTTGGTTTCGGCATACCAGACCTTCTATTTAGGGTTTGGTTGCAATGGTTCAGCTGCCTTTCTACGAGATATTCCTCTTTGCCTTGCCAACCGTGTACATGAGGATGCCTTGGGATCATTGTAGTAAATTGTTCCCATTGAAGCAATGATTAGTAATGGAGTTAGGTTGGGTCTTACTCATAGAAGTATGCAACAAAGAAGGATGCGATAGAGGAGCTCTATGAGTTTGGTCATTGTGAGCATTATCGTCTTTGGGCTTCTTAGGGCTGCTCAGGTTTTCAAAGTGCGAAAGGAGCAAGGGTTACCATGGGTCATAAAGAACTAGGTGAACTAAGATGACTTGTTGAGGCTATAATTAAGGTGTATATTTAACACGTTTATGATTTTGATGGAAACTTGGTAGTATGGGTTATTAAGTCCCATGTTGAGTAGTATGAGATGCTCAATGGGGTATTTGAGTGAGTTGGTTCTTCCATCTCAGCTGTTGACTTTTGGGGTAGGATTTTCCATCCCACTTAGGTACTAGGCACTCATGGTATGAGAGCTAGATTGTTGGCAGTTTCGGAGATGGCTACTCATAGAGGGCTCTAATTGGCAGGAGGTTAAGTGAATTGCCAAGTGGTGCAGCCTCTAAGACGTCCACTTTTCACTGGGGGCCAGCTCATAGCAACTTGTTAGTATGTGATGAGAAGTCCCACATTGAGTGGTATTAGATGCTCAATGGGGTGTTTTAGTGGGCTGGCTCCCCCCCCCCCCCCTCAATAGCTAACTTTTTGGGTAGGGTTCCCCATCCCATTTAGGTGCCCACCGTATTTGTTATTTTAATAATATAAATATGTTATTTTAACTTTGCATATGCTAGGTAATTTTAACTATTATATCTTCTGCTCATATGTTAGAAGAGATATCTAAGAATTAGTAGAAAAATTTGATGCCTGAGATCCTAGGCTCAGGGTTAGGTGTCTGCTTATATTAAGACCTTTGTATTCAGTTTTTGATTATGGAATAAGAAAATACAGAGGTGCACTACAGCTCTGACTTCTACACAACCATAAATGATTTGAGATAAGGAGCCGGAGCAGATGATATAGCACTATAGGCATTTCCAAGCCTGCCTATGACAATAACTTTGTTGTAGGTTTCCCAAGTTGATTAAGGATTGTGTGGAATCCCACGGGAAAAAAAAAAAAAAAACTGATTGTGTGGAATAAAGAGGCAAGTAACACAGTTGGGCTGCTGTTAAAACAGCATGGTATAACTAGTTGCAGGACACCATTGACAAAAGTGTAATTTGACTTAAGGAGTTGTACAAGATTTTGTTCAAAGTCTCAAAATCACTTGCAGTGGACTAGAATATATTTGCAATTTGGGGAATAATAAAACTTGTGATTCATGAGTTCCCTTTGAATTTCCAGTTTCATTTTGAGGGAATCTTGTGCATTTTCTTTGACGAATCCAACAGTTTCATGAATGATTTTTAATTAATGGGACTGCAAAGTCCAGCTGAAACTGTATTTGAAAAGGCTTTATATATATATGTATATATTTATATCTCATTCCAGGTCTATAAATTTCAGTTAAACAGCTTGGTTTGTCCTGTTTTCTTGTTCAAGAACTTGTGCACAAAGTTGGTTATTTTAAATGTTTTTGATATTTTAGTAATATTGTGGCAATTACAAGGCACAATCTGCTAATATCAGGTCATGTGCCCAGGTTATGTTTTGATCTGACGCTGATTGCTTGTTTCTAATTTGTCTAGATTCTTCCCATTTGGTCCTTGCGATGCCCGCCTTGTCCCCCACAATGGTGAGCTTACATGAATAACTTTACTCGTCATTGTTGTATCTTCATTCCTTTTATTGCTTCCATAGAGTTTGGCTAACTGCTTCCTGTGGTTCCAGAGCCAAGGTAATATTGCAAAATGGCGAAAAAAAGAAGGAGATAAGGTCAGTTAGGAAATAGTTCCTTCATGGTTGCAAGTTACATCTCTGCTTGTCTTCATGTCTTTGGATTAGAGATTGAAGTGGGTCATGTTGTCCTGGGTGCTAATTAATGCAACAGATTGAAGTCGGTGATGTGCTATGTGAAATTGAGACTGATAAAGCTACGCTTGAATTTGAAAGTCTTGAAGAGGGGTAATTCACTTGTTTTTCACCCTTCCGACTCTTTTTAATGTTTGTTACTGGATGGCTTTTTTGCTTTTGATATTCTGGTAAATTGACATCTTTGCTTCACATTGACAAATTGGAAATATCCTTGAGGTAAACACATGCGTAAAGAGAGAATAGACTTGAGAGACCACCGGATTAAGGATTAATGTTTCAGCAGTCTGATGGGACTTTAAAGTACAGATGCAGTTGGAAGCTTGATTCAAATCGATCTAAGTGATGTAGGAGAAGAGTAAACTAAAGAGAGAATACCAAAATTCACAGAAAATCTCAAAATCAAAATATCATAGGACTAAATAAGAACTGTGAATGAGATTCAAATACGAGTAGCTGATATCCCAGTCCCAAAATACTACGATGGGAGGGCATATCCTTGCAATTAAATAACAGTTGCTGAGTGAAATCTCAGAAATGGATTTTGTATTCTTAAGACATCCTTTAGCCTGACATTCTGTTAGGCTTGAAGTTTGAACAAAAAAATGGCTACAGCGGTCAGCATTTCTTAGTGCTGATTATTGTACTACGTCAACTGAAACTTCATAAACCGACTTCAAACAAGATTATCGGAATTGTTGATGAAATGATTCTCGTGGTCCAGTATACCTGATTTATATTGAGCCTAGAGCAATGAACAGATAACCATATGCGTGTCAATGCAAACTATTCTTTTTGGTATGATGATTGAATTATTCCTGCAGATTTCTGGCTAAGATATTGGTACCGGATGGGTCAAAGGATGTGCCTGTGGGACAACCAATTGCAATAACAGTAAGCCAGTCTGAAGTTTGATTGCTGCATTATTGATGTTTTACATTAACTGATCAGTATTTGATTTAAATTTAAATCGTATTGCAGTCTGTAAACCTAATCTGATGTACTGTTTTGGTTAATTAATTCTGTTGTCCTATGAAGGTTTCTTTATTGAAGATCTTATTTTGTAGCTTGCTAAAATTAACTTTGAGCATGTCATGCTTTGGTGGTTCCAACGTGAAACCAAGCACACAATTTGTAGTCCTCTATGCATTCATTAGGAGTATATGTATATTTATTTTATTATTTTATTTATCTGTTTTTTTTTTCTTTTTTCTTGTGTTCCTACAATGCTAATTAACTACTTCTCTAGTCACTCATTGTTCCTTTAGATCTAAATTCAAAATCAGATTTCTTTTCACAACTTCTTGGCGTGGATCCAGTTAATTTCCATCTGCATGAAAGGAACTTTGATACATTAGTATAAACAATAAACTTGCAAATTGGATACTGGATAGTACAAGTTATAATCTATGGTTTATATGTTTTTAGATGGGTAGATCATATTTTTTAAGTCATCCCATGACGTATCAATTTTTTTTTTTTTTAAAAATCATGAAGACTTGTGTAATCTCAATGATGTTTTTATTTCAAACATTTGCTCAGCATAAGAACTAATTATGAGCCTTGACCAGGTTGAGGATCCAAATGATATCCAAAATGTTCCTGCTTCGGTGGGGGCTGAGGTAGGAGCCAAGGAGAAAAAATCTACCAACCAAGAAGTTAATCATGACGAGAGGACACCAGAATCAACTTCCGCTAAAATAAACACATCAGAACTCCCTCCTCATATCCTTCTTGAAATGCCAGCTTTGTCCCCAACAATGGTGAGATTGGTTTGATGCTGCTACATTTTACTACTACTGACCTAGATTTTATTTCCTTCCATTGGGATGTTAATTTATAATTTCTGTACAGAACCAAGGAAACATTGCTAAATGGAGGAAAAAAGAAGGAGACAAGGTTAGGATTGTTTGAATGTCAGGTTTTCAGTCAGCTTTTAATTTTCTGTTGGATTTGATAATATTTGAAATTGTGAAGGATGTTGATACTCGTTAACATCTTTCTTGTCGTTTGTAACTCCTGAACACATATTTGATGGCTTTGACAGATAGAAGTGGGTGACATATTATGTGAGATAGAGACGGACAAAGCTACCCTTGAATTTGAGACTCTTGAAGAGGGGTAATAAAGCTTTACGTAGCATAACATATTAACTTCTAAATAGTTTGATATCTGTTAAGGCAATATCCATGCTATATGTCACGCATTTAGCTTTCTGCTGCAATTTTCATCCATCTTTTCGCTTAGATGCTCCATTTGGAATAATGTGTTGTTGTAGTGAACACTTGACTATTTAAGTAACTTATAAACCTGTTAGTAATATGTCTGACATGTCACTCAATTGTTTAGAACCGTTATGTTTTGATTGAAAAGGAATCATTGAATTTCATCAAGCTGCATAAATAAGTTTGACAAAAGTAAGACTCAGAATGGAGTCTTTGGAAGAATAATCTAATCTTGGATTACATGGTAGATTATAATAATCTCATTATGTAGTTTTTTTCTTTTTGGGCCTGAATCGTATTATGTAGTTTGTCATCTTGTATTCAAGATCTTGAATTGCTGGCCCTTATGCATAAATCATGCATTGGAGTTTGTACATTTAACATAAGGTGTATTTGCACTCTTTTTTTGTTCTTTCTATTACGTTTTTGATTTTTCTAAAAAAAGAAAAAGACTCAAAGAAAAAGAAAAGAAAAGAAATTGACGCTAGCTTTGGTGTAATGTGTATTCTAGATATCTAGCTAAGATATTAACCCCAGAGGGTTCAAAAGATGTGGCAGTGGGACAACCTATTGCAATAACAGTAAGTTTGATTTCATAATGCTTGTTTAATTATTTAGCTTCTGGAAAATCTAGTTAGATCTGTCTTTTGTTTTAATTATTTACTTTAATGTTGGGCTTTCTTTTATGTAATTTTAAATTTGGCTTCATTTTATTTTATTCTATTTAGGCTTAGCTATTATTTTAATTATTGAATTATTGGAGATTGAATTACTCCCTCTAGCCCTAATTATAGGTCAAAGTTAACTACATGATTCCTAAGGAGTAGTGGTTGATCTCTTTAAACTTGTAGAAAAATGTGTTACTTTCCAGTTATGCCCATGCTAACTTGTTGCAATCAAGGAGGGGCAAGATAGGAAATTTTTTTTAACTCTCACATCTTTGCCCTATATTTAGAATCAAGTAGGGCCTTAAAACCTAGCCCCATAATTAGGGCCAGAGGGAGTATTGAATTAGGGGCTTAATATATAGCCCTAGGGTACTTGCGTGAAATATTTTCTGTCGACTTTCTCCCCCACTCTTGTTTTCCCTTTATCTCCACTCCCTCCTTCTCCCTCTCCCCTTTTCCCAGTTTCCTCCTTCATTAGGATTTTGTGGTTAGCCAAAGTGAAACATGTATGTTGATGACAAAGGTCCAAAGTTTTGTTAACTTGTTCCGCAATTTGAATTACAGAACCCTCTGACCGAATGACAGCTATTTATTTGCCTGTTTTATGACAAAGCTACCCTTTATTTTCATCCTGCAATGTACTGGAATACATGCAAGTACTTATGCTTCTTTTAACTAGGTTGAAGATGCATCTGATGTTGAAGCGGTAAAGAATTCAGTCAGGAGCAGTTCTGCAAGCCAACAGGAGAAGACCACTCACCATGACACTAGAAGTGAGGGTGGAGCACAGAAGACCAATGCAAGAAGAATTAGCCCAGCTGCAAAGTTGTTGATCCTAGAACATGGATTGGATGCATCCACATTGAAAGCATCTGGTCCTTATGGAACCCTCCTAAAAGGGGATGTTCTTTCTGTTATTAAGTCTGGAAAAATATCTCCGCAACTTGCATCTAAGGAAAACGCACCATCGTCTCAAAGTCATCAACAGGTTGCTGCATCACAAGACTCTAAGTCTCCTTTAAAGCAATCGGATGCTTTTGAAGATTTGCCAAATAGCCAAATCCGTAAGGTAGATCCATTGAATTCAGTTAAAAATGGATGTGGTTCTTTTTCAATTCTTGCTTCTTCTTTATATTATATGTATTTGTGCTGATTTTTCAAAAAAAAAAAAAAAAACTTTTTAGAGAGATGTTGATTCTAAGGGGAAAATAATTCTACCAGAAATGCTATATCATAGTGAGTGTTAGGCTTTAAAGGGACAACATGAGCATAAACTAGGGATAGCTCAGATGAGGATGTTGAGATGGACATGTGGTTACGTAAGAAGGGATTTCTAAGGCCATATATGAGGAAGAGTTGGAGTGGCCTCTGTTGAAGAAAGATGGCTGGTAATTTTTCATTAGATCCCTCCCTCACGTAACTTGGTCGTTTTTAAGGTCTTTTTTTAATCAAAGCCTTCAATTCTTCATCAATTGTCTCTTTCCATCTTGGGTTTGCAATTGCTTGTCAAAAGATGGCTTATAATTTTTCATTAGAGATGCTTGCTACAAAGCCTTGTAGACTAGGTGATGAATGTTCATAAGTAATGAAATTGCTTATTGGATGCAAAGTGCACTTCTTTGCCGCTTTCATCAAAGCTATTCGCCAATTGAGATCCTTAGAAATGGGACCTGGATTTGATTCTTGGCATTGCTTAGGATTTATGAGTCTCAATAGTGGGTTCTTCAACATCTGGTTCTTTTTGCTGGATGAACCTTTCTTGGTTTTCGTTAATAAGTGACCATATTTTTATGGGAAAATTACGCACCGGTCCCAAAGATGAGACTTTATTCATCTAGGGTCCCATGAAATGTCAAAATTACTAGCAGGTCCCAAGGGGCCTTAGAGTATTATATTCTAATTGTAAAATGACATCACTGCCCCTCAGATTCCCAATTCACATTTTCTCTGCCATTGTGATTGACAACCTCAGCAGTGACTATTAACAACCCAATGAGAAGGTATTGACAACCTCAGTAGTATCCGTAGACAACTTATTTTGTAGGATTACATAACCTCTGCATAAGAGTAAATTATAACCAAATAGTATAATACGACAATTTTAACATTGAAATGGAAAGCTTTTTGAAACCATTAAGAACTTTAACTAAACCCAATAAGATTATAGCGAAATTTTAATGCGAAGATCTATTGACAACCTTAATAGTGAGTATTAATAACCTAAGGAGAGCTGTTGACAGCCTAGGCAGTGTTTGTTAACAGCTGATTTTATAGGATAGTAGAATCTCTGCATAAGATTAAATTATAACTAAATAGTATAACATAACAATTACATAAGATCAACTTTAACACTATTTAGTTATAATTTAGTTAGTTATAGTTGTTAAAGGTTATATTATCCTATAAAGTCAGTTGTTAATAGACACTGCCTAGGTTGTCAATAGCTCTCTTTGGGTTATTAATATTCACTATTGATGTTGTCAATGGATCTCTGCATTAAAATTTTGCTATAATTCTATTGGGTTTAGTTAAAGTTCTTAATGGTTTTGAAAGCTTCTAATTTCAGTGTTAAAGTTGTTGTATTATAGTATTTGGTTATAATTTACTCTTATGTGGAAGTTATGTGATTCTATAAAGTAAGTTGTCAGCGGATATTGCTTAAGTTGTCAATGCCTTCTTATTGAGTTGTTAACAGTCGCTGTTGAGGTTGTCAATCGCAATGACAGAGAAAACGTGAATTGAGAATTTGAGGGGCAGTGATATCATTTTACAATTAGAATATAATACACTAAGGTCCTTTGGGACCTGTTAGTAATTTAGAAATTTCATGGACCCTAGATGAATAAAGTCTCTTCTTTGGGACCTGTGTGTAATTTTTCCTATTGTTATCTGCAAGCTTACCTGCAACCCTCGTTTCAAAGTAATCCCCTTCCAACTGTCTTTTGCGCTGTAGGGGCTGTTTCAGGGCTAGGAATTATTGGTAGATTAGGTTCAGGTGTAGAGGTTCAATGCTGAACATTCACTACGGTATGGTTTTTTATAATTAGTTTTAGAAGGGTTGTGTTCATAAAATAGGGTCTTAGCAGCAGTCATATGGTTTGAAACACGTTAATTATGCAAGTTATGTCATTCGGTGTATTTGTATGAAATGCATTAGCAAAACTTGTTTTGTCTCTAGTTCCAGTTGCAATGTTGGAATTTGATATAGCTGCTATAGCTGCTGGTTTTAAGAAGACATATAAGAGGAGAGTTGGTAGGAGGTTTGGTGAACAACTGAGGGTAGAAGATGGGGAATATGCTGAAGCTCCAGAAAAGGGGGAACAACTCTAATGTGCAGCTAGCTACTAATCTTTTGGGTCTAAATCCTTGTATAGGGGTAGGACTAATTTTTTAGGTTTAATACGTGTTGTGGGGGTGGCATTGAGGGCAAGGATTAATTCTGGAAAAACCAGTTGTGAGGAGAGACCTGGCCTCTCGAATGCCATGGGGAGTCGCTGGGTTGAGCTATAATCCTTGCATTACTAGTGTTCTTTTGTATTGGTGATTACTGTGTATTATTCCGTACATTAGGAAATAGGGCTTTGGCTTGAATCAGGGAAGCTGAATGTATCTTTGATTCAATTCTGAATTATTAATATCAAAGCCTTAGTATTTTCCTCTTCTAGTATTGTTCTTTTTTTATTATTATTGTTGGCTGGGACACTGGATGGTTGAAAGTTGAAACAGGGTCACAACAATTGGTATCAGAGCAGGCGATCCCCGGCACACTATCAACCAACGCAGTAATGGCAGACGAAGTACGATATGCTAGTCCTGAAGTGCAGGAGCTAAGAGAAACAGTAGGAGGGTTGTCCAGGGATGTGAGAACATTAAAGGAGGCCGTTGACCAGATTCAAGAAGCGGTTGTGCAGTTATTGGGGCAAAGACAAAGAACAGAATCCAATACTGGTGAAAGGAGCAGACCGGATGAGGGGGAAAGCCAGGAGAGTCACGGGGGTGCTGCCAAAGAATTGGGAAAGTATAGGAAATTAGAGTTACCTATTTTCACAGGAGAGGATCCGTTGGGGTGGTTCTTTCGAGTAGAGCGATATTTTAGGGTCAACCATATAGCGGAGGAAGAGAAAATGGAAGCTGCCATGGTTTGTCTCGAAGGAAAGGCTTTGAATTGGTACCAGTGGGTGGAATCCCAAACGACTATTCGTGGCTGGCAGGAATTTAAAAGCGAAGTCTTACGGAGGTTTCATCCTTCACAGCTAGGGGATGAATATGAAATGTTGTACTCAGCAAGGCAACACTGCTCTGTTCTGGAGTTTGTGGAGGAATTCGAGCGCCTTGCAGCACCTCTGAAGGACGTGTCCGAAGAGAGTTTGGTGGGAGCTTTTCGAGTGGCACTGAAACCTGAGATACGGGCGGAACTCCGTCTTACCGGCGCCTCCTCGCTGCGTGAAGTTATGGAGATGGCAATCAGAGTGGAGGAGAGGAACATGGTAGTCGAATCCAGGAGGGACGACTGGGCAACCCGATTTCAGAGGTACCCTAATGGGCCTAAATCAGATCCAGCCCGACACCAATACAGCAGGGTCACTCACTTACCCGAAACGCAGAAGATGGTGTCGTTTTCTTCTGCGACCCCGGACGCTGCGAAGAGATCAGATTGGAAGGGGACTGAGTCAAAAGGCAGTAGTTCTTCCGCAGCGACGAGCTCGACGGCGAAAACAGGGATGTTTGGTCAACGATTGTCCGACGCCGAGCTGGTCCGACGGAGGGAGCAAGGACTTTGTTTTAAATGTGCTGAGAAGTTTGGGCCGAATCATGTCTGCAAAAACAAAAATTTACAAGTGTTGATTCTGGACTGGGACGCCGAGAAGGAACACCCCTGGAAGGAAGGGATTGAGGTCGAAGAAGAAGAAGAAGAAGTGGGAGATGATGGAGAAGCCATGAAAATGGAGCTGTCCCTCAATTCAATTTCCGGTTTCGGCGATAATCACACAATGAAGGTGCGGGGACGACTGGCCGAGGAGGAGGTTATTATCTTAATTGATAGTGGTGCTTCCCAAAACTTCATCTTTGAGGAGTTAGTGACCAAAACGGGAATCAAAGTTGATGAGATTGCAGAATATACAGTAGCCGTGGGGGATGGCCACCGACTACGAAGGCGACAACGGTGTCCGCATGTCGCACTCAAGGTGCAGGAACTTGAGATTGATCAAACGTTCTACCCGTTTCCGTTGAGGGGAGTGGATATGGTATTAGGAATTGAGTGGTTGAAGTCACTGGGAGACGTAAATGTGAATTGGAGCCGGTTGTCTATGAAAATTAGGGAACCGGGGAGTTACATCTGCTTGAAGGGAGACCCTACCCTGTCAACGAGACAAGCCACATTTAAGACCTTGGTTCGGTCTGTGAGAAAAAAAGGGGAAGCATACTTGGTAGAGTATAATGGGTTGGCTAATGTTGAATCGAAAGTGGCAAAATTACCCCCTGAAATTCAGGAATTGATGAGCAGGTTTCCCACTGTCTATGGAGAAATAGAAGGGCTGCCGCTTCCTCGAACCCGAGATCATGCCATTGTAATTAGACCAGGAGAGCAACCTCCCAATATCCGGCCCTACAGGTACCCGCGCCTACAAAAAAATGAGATAGAAAAACTGGTGAAAGATATGTTGAAGGCTGGAATTAAACAGCCTAGCACCAGCCCCTACTCCAGCCCAGTCCTACTTGTGAAGAAAAAGGATGGGAGTTGGAGGTTTTGTGTAGATATCGAGCATTCAACAAAATTACAGTCCCAGACCGATTTCCCATCCCAGCTATCGATGAATTATTGGATGAACTGAAGGGGGCCAATGTATTCACAAAGCTGGACCTCAAATCTGGCTACCACCAGATTCGAATCAAGGCCGGGGATGAGCACAAGACTGCTTTCAGAACACATGAAGGCCACTATGAATTCAAGGTGATGCCCTTCGGATTGACCAATGCTCCTTCCACATTCCAGTCTTTGATGAATGAGATATTTAGGGAGTATTTACGTAAGTTTGTGTTAGTATTCTTTGATGATATTCTTATATACAGTACCGATTTTCACTCTCATTTGAAGCAATTAGAAATTGTACTGACCTGTTTGAAGGAGAACCGATTGGTTATCAATCTGAAAAAGTGCAGCTTTATGCAACCCAAAATTGAGTATCTCGGCCACATTATTTCCAGAGAGGGGGTCCAAGCAGATCCGACAAAAATCGAGAGCATGGTGAGATGGCCCAAGCCTAAGAGTGTGAAGTCCTTGAGAGGCTTCCTAGGGCTCACGGGATATTACCGACGATTTGTTAAAAACTATGGGAAGATAGCTAGCCCTCTTACTGATTTACTCAAGAAGGATGCATTCAAGTGGACAGCAGGAGCAGAACAGGCATTTGAGAAGCTCAAGACAACAATGACTTCACTTCCAGTTTTAGCTATGCCGGACTTTTCATTACCTTTTGAACTGGAAACCGACGCTTCAGGGACTGGGGTTGGAGCGGTATTAGTGCAAAAGGGGAGACCGGTAGCGTACTATAGTCAAAAATTATCCCATCGCTCCCAACAATGCTCAGTCTATGAGAGAGAACTCATGGCAATTGTCATGGCTGTCAAAAAATGGCGCCACTACCTTTGGGGGCAGAATTTTGTGATCAAAACTGACCAGAAAGCCTTAAAATACTTGCTGGAGCAGAGGGTCGTTGAAGAGAACCAGTAGAAATGGGTTTCAAAGTTGATGGGATTTAAGTTTGAAATAGTCTACAAACCGGGCAAGGAGAATCGAGCTGCTGATGCTTTATCTAGACAAGAGGAGGCTGTTGAGATGATGGGTTTTTCCCTATGGCAGTATGATGAGATTGAAGAATGGGAAAAAGAAGTGCAGGCCGATACAAAGTTGGCAGCCATCACACAGCAATTAATTACTGAACAGGACAGCGTGGAGGGGTACACCATCAAACGGGGCTGTTTGCACTATAAAGGAAGGCTGGTGCTACCGAGGAACTCCACTAGAATACCCTTACTGCTCAAGGAATACCATGATTCCCCAATGGGGGGTCACTCCGGCTACCTCCGTACTTACAAGAGGCTATCCAATGTGGTATATTGGGAGGGAATGAAGAAGGACATACAAACCTATGTAGGCAAATGTGCTGAAGGGAATTGAAAGACGACGCGCAGCGGAAAAACAACTCGAAATTTTAAGACTTTCAACCCCTTGCCCGGATCTACCGATCGCGTTTAAGTTAGGTAGTAAGAAGCATTACCTTCGGTGTTCGATTTCCTGGTGACTCGATGATTCGGCCGTTCAGGATGCTTCTGCTCGCCTCCTTTGTCGTTCGAAGTCGACAACTCCGGTCGGCTTCCTCTACCGGTATCCACACGAGTAGCCCTCAACCTCGAACGGCGTGCTAGCCCCTATGTCCGTCTAGGGTTTTCGAAATCCGTCCTCTCTCCTCTCTTAGGCCGTCTCTTATCTGTCAGTTCTCTCTCTCTTAAACCCTAGCTCCTCATATCAAATATATAGGATGCTATATAGGTTTAATTAATAATATTTAATTTCGAAATTAACTCTAAATTAATTCCGAAATTAATACAATATCAAATATTGCCTAATCAGATAAGAGAACAATTAAATAAATATGGTTTAAATTAAATCCGTCTCACAGATTTAATTCACTTATTTATTTAATAAAGAGATGACGGAATTTATATATTTAATTTATCCTTATAAATTAATATCTCTTATATTTATATATATATACGAATTTATATATATATATATATACACGTCCACCCTATTTATTCATTGAATCTGGACATATCTTAGATTCAATGAATCTGGACATCATAACTCGTGTTGGGCTATTTTGTGTGCGACCTTGTAGGTCCATATGAAGTTGGCAGTGGGCCATTAACTATAATGACTCACAAGTCGTAAGCGGTCTCTAGCAAGACATCACGACTACCCAAAACATATGAGGATCATTGAACGATGCAACCTTTCATACAACCATATCACGTCCCTTTTGTCACACGACATTTTGGTCATGGATGAGGCATGGAGAACGTCATCCTCCTATTCATGACCGTTACTTTCTCGATCCCTGAGTAGTCTGAGTATAGAAACGGAACTACCTTTCCATTATAGTATGGCCATACATTTCTCAGACTCACTCATCGAGGGGCCCAGTAATGTCTCTCTACGAATGTGAGGGACAAATTCCATCTTGACCATTTACATTCCTCCGCATGAAAAACCACTAAGCCTGAACATAGTTTTTATGATCACTAGGTCAAAACTAAGCGTTTCTCATGTAGGAATCCATGATGATCTCAGGTCAAAGGGCATAGTGACGTGGTTTGTATATGAGAGAAGCTTATGACTTAACCCATGCAGCTCTCTCATAGCGGGTCGGTCCAACACCTTGTACTCTTACATGTGCCTATGACTTTAATTTATATCTCTATATATCTTTAAAGTCATACTGGTCTTATTTCATCTTTGCTCCCACATAGATGACCGACCAGGGACATTTAGGATAAACCATGAGTTATCCAAGGATAGTCATCACAGTAAACATGCAAATAATATGATAACTTAATTAATAAATTCATAAATTAACAATGTTCAAAACAGAATGATTGGCCCCTAGGGCACAATTTCCAACAGCTGTGTGTCAGAAAAACAAATATCAAGCTCTCTCTCCGGGTGGGTTGTTGCAGCCTTTACCCATTCCCCAAGGTATTTGGGAGGATATTAGCATGGACTTCATTACTGGGCTTCCAAAATCTAAGAGGCATGATGTTATTCTGGTTGTGGTGGACCGATTATCTAAATATGCCCATTTCTTACCGCTATCTCACCCTTTTACAGCCAAGGATGTTGCTGAAAAATTTGTCAATGAAATTGTCAAGTTGCATGGTTTTCCTAAGACAATTGTGTCAGATAGAGATAGAGTTTTTGTGAGTCAATTCTGGAAAGAGCTGTTCAAGCAAGCGGGAACCCGGTTGTGTCTCAGCTCGGCCTACCATCCGGAGACCGACGGGCAAACTGAGGTGCTGAATCGAGGATTGGAGACCTATTTGCGCTGTTTTACTAGTGAGAAACCTACTCATTGGGTTCAATGGTTACCATGGGCTGAGTATTGGTATAATACTTCCTACCATACGGCTGCAAATATGACCCCATTCAAGGCAGTCTATGGACGAGACCCCCCTGCCTTTCTCAAACTGATTGATGAGCCATCAGCTCTGGAAGCCATTAATGAACAGATCCAAACCAGAAATCAGATCATTGCTGTCCTTAAAGATAATTTAAACAGAGCTCAAAGCAAGATGAAGGGGCAAGCAGATAAACATAGAAGGGCAGTACACTTTCAAGTTGGTGACCAGGTCTATGTCAAGCTCAGGCCTTACAGGCTTAAATCCCTGGCTCGCAGAATGAATGAAAAATTAAGCCCTCGTTTTTATGGCCCTTTCAAAATCTTGGAAAAGATTGGGACTGTTGCTTATAGACTAGAACTCCCTCCCACAGCTAAAATCCACCCTGTTTTCCATGTTTCCAACCTTAAAAAATCGGTTCATTCAACTACTGTGACACCCACATTCCCTCCCATCCTATCCGAGGAACTAGAATTACAGGTGCAGCCTGAAGAAATTCGTAAAGTTAGAAAGCTTATGAATGGGGATTTAGAAGTACTGGTGAAATGGCAAGATCTACCTGAATTTGAAAACTCCTGGGAGAACGCTGCAACAATTGCTACACAATTCCCTGAATTTCCCCTTGAGGACAAGGTGAAACTTCTAGGGGTGGGAAATGATATAGCTGCTATAGCTGCTGGTTTTAAGAAGACATATAAGAGGAGAGTTGGTAGGAGGTTTGGTGAACAACTGAGGGTAGAAGATGGGGAATATGCTGAAGCTCCAGAAAAGGGGGAACAACTCTAATGTGCAGCTAGCTACTAATCTTTTGGGTCTAAATCCTTGTATAGGGGTAGGACTAATTTTTTGGGTTTAATACGTGTTGTGGGGGTGGCATTGAGGGCAAGGATTAATTCTGGAAAAACCAGTTGTGAGGAGAGACCTGGCCTCTCGAATGCCATGGGGAGTCGCTGGGTTGAGCTATAATCCTTGCATTACTAGTGTTCTTTTGTATTGGTGATTACTGTGTATTATTCCGTACATTAGGAAATAGGGCTTTGGCTTGAATCAGGGAAGCTGAATGTATCTTTGATTCAATTCTGAATTATTAATATCAAAGCCTCAGTATTTTCCTCTTCTAGTATTGTTCTGTTTTTATTAGGGGTGCACATGGGCAAGGCTGGGCAGGGCAGGACCCCTGCCCGATGCCTGGCCCGAGATATGAACGGGCTGCATTTTGCAGCCCGCTGCCCGGCCCTGCCCATAGAAGCCCTAACCATTTTGGGCTAGGCGTGGGCGGGCTGGGCAGGGTGGGCTTTGTTGCCCAAATAGTGATAACCTGCCAATATCACATGTAAAAAAACTTTCGTCCATAACTAAAAATTACATTTCATAAATTTTCGCACATTGAAATTATCCAGAAATAATTTAAAACAAGTCTTAGCAAATATCTAAATAAATAATATTCATAATCCATTTAGAACAAAACAACTCTCAAGATTGTAATTAAAGCCTTGAAATTCAAACGGTTTGCGTCAATCTCCATACAGTTGAGAAAAGAATAAAACATTTAAAAAAAATTGAAGAGGGGTTGAAGCACATTGAGATATTCCATTGAGGGTTGGAGATGGTGATGTAATAGAAGCTTGATTATCTATTCAAGTGGCAAAAATTAAATGTTACCTAAAGGATTGTAAAAAGATATTAAAACTAAAGCAATGGGTTAAAAGGAATAATATAGACCATATAAAAATATGGTGAAATAATTGTAAAAAGATAAATAAAAAATCTTAAAATCTTATAATAATTTAATATAATCACTTTTAATATGCAAACACTTATTATGTGATACAATGCAGTTAGTAGTCCTTACAACTAAAAGACTTCTTTCCATCATATGATTTGTTCATAAAAAATTAATACAAAATAACTAAATATAAATTAAATAAAAAATAAAACATATAATTCATATAATCAAACCCTAATTTTCTTTCTCTGCTCCTACCCCAATCTTGTTTTCTATCTTGTATAAATATTCAAAATTGTTGATTTATACAAATATGTAATGTATGAACTCCATTCTCTAACGAAGAAAGTTGTTAATGGCATATAAGGGAAGACGTGCTTATAAATAGTCAACATTACAACAGCAACACACAATAGGATGTACTCAATAAAGCTCATGAAGAACAAGTTAAAAGCAAGATACTATTGCTTTTTTAGAAAAATTAGATCCCTAAGATGGAAAACTAACAGACATGTAACAATAATAAATTAAATTGCAAAGAGGAGGGAATAACTTTTTTTTGGGGTAAAGAAATGTAATATATTAATATTATTTTATAAATTATAATATATATATAAATATAATCTGGGCAGGGCCAAATGGGCAGGGCAGCATGTCCTGCCCGATGCCCAGCCCTACCCATGAAATGCCCAGCCCAAAGATGCCCATTCTTTTTTGGGCTCCTTTTTTTCGGGCTGGGCAGGGCAATTTTTCTTCGGGCTTGGACGGGCTTAGCGGGCATTTGGGCTTCATGCACACCCCTAGTTTTTATTATTATTGTTGGCTGGGACACTGGATGGTTGAAAGTTGAAACAGGGTCACAACAGAATTAAACGAGGAGCTTTGACTAAATTCTGGCAGCCAATGAACCTTAGGTAAAGAAGGATGCTCCAGTGGTTCCTTTTGGAACCGCAGAGAGGTATTCTTTAAGGTGGACATCACTCTAAATATTTAGCCAAGACAGAGGAGAAGCAGGGAAAAATAAAACTCTAACAACTATGCATAAAATCATATCTGAAATCAAATAATGTTTGACTAAATTTGAATTTCAAACTTATTCCTTATCTGAACAACGCGGATTCCACAGTGACTAATGAATTGGTTAAATATACCACATTTTGGATCTAGGCACTGATAAATTTGGTTTACCATTTTCAACTTTTCAGTGGTTCTCATCTTGTGGTAGAATTTAATCTCTGCTCTCTCATTCAAATGATAATTGTGACCAAACTGATATTTAATAGAACTTCATTGCTGCAACTTGCCATAATATAAAATGACTTTTCTGCAAATATCCTAACACTCTGCAGGTGATTGCCAAGAGGTTGTTGGAGTCTAAACAAAATACGCCTCACTTGTATTTGTCGTCAGGTTTTGATTCTCATGCTCAACATATTTGTGCCGATGAAACTGTATTTGCATAAATTGACTAAACCATATGATTTTTTTATGGTATATATCAGATGTTATACTGGACCCACTTCTTTCTCTTAGAAAAGATCTCAAAGGTTTGGACTTTTAAACTGTCTTGCTCTTGATAATAGGATATATGCATTGGTCATGTTCTTTATTTTCTCCGATTGAATGCAGAGCAATATGGTGTTAAAGTTTCGGTGAATGATATTGTCATCAAAGTTGTAGCCGCTGCTCTCAAAAGTGTAACGGAAGCAAATGGTAAGTAACCATTTTCTTTAACTTTTTCCTATAATTCAAATCAATTGATCTTTTATCGAATAATTTGGAGGATGGGTTCTCTTGATTTCTATTCACAAGAATCAATACAACTTGTAGGGGAAAGATAGCAACGTTCCTGCTATTCAATCCCAATGAATCAGCAACTATAAATGCTGGAAATTATGAAAATAAAAATCACTCAGAATCTGGGATAATAAGGTCAGAATATTTACGAGGAAGTAATCACAAAAATCAAAGTCTAGTGAAATATAAAGAGAACTGCAATAATCAGAGTTGTGCAGTTGCTTTTGCTTGCTTTGTATGGATAAATATGGGTATACTATAGATTCATAGAGTGGGTTACACATAGGGAAGGCAAGCTACAATTTTACCAGAAAGGAAATAAAATAGGGACATTGTTGTAGAATAGTAATTAGGAATTAGAGGGAAAGAGGGGGAAGAAGGAGAATGAGGGAGAAGACACAGAGTAACGGAGGGGGGGGAAGAGAGAGAGAGAGAGATAGAAAGGAAACTCTATTCCATCCACTTGTTACTCTTCACGATTCCAAATACAGCCTCCCAATCCCCTCTATTTATAGGCTCAAGGACTTGTCAACCAATTCTTACTAACTTCCTTTTATTACAATTACCTATCAATACCCCCCGTCCTCCCCCAAAGGGACCGTTGCCCTTCAGGGTCAAGTAGATCAAGGAAATTTGCTTGTCACTCTTTGAATTGAACCGTGCTCTATTGAAATTTGCGATACTGAAATCTGATTCTATTAATCTGCAGCCTACTGGGATGCTGAGAAGGGTGAGGTTATTTTATGTGAGTCCGTTGACATATCAATTGCCGTGGCTACAGAGAAGGTAAATACTTGCGTTACATTTGTTCATAATATTTTACAAATCATTGAACTTTTTTCGTGACTGTAGGGCTTGATGACACCAATTGTTAGGAATGCTGATCAGAAGACAATATCTTCGATCTCCACAGAGGTAGCTTAAAAATAGTGTTTTTTGAGTAATGACGTCAGAATTGCCCCTTTATGTTGGTGTTTATATTTGGCATTATAGTATTGTTTAGTGAATGAAGATAATAGAGACTAGGGTTTTTGTTGATTTTTCTCGATGAACAATTTACTGATTGATTGGTCTTTCAGGTCAAGGAACTGGCAGAAAAGGCACGCTCTGGCAAGCTAATGCCACATGAGTTCCAAGGAGGAACTTTTAGGTGAGTTTGCTATGGATATTGTCATACAGATCTTGGTTAAATCTTAGCCTGGCATCATTAATTTCTCATGCCCAAAACTGTAATTTTGAGCTTTTGACTCTGCCGGGTTGCAGCATTTCAAATTTGGGAATGTTTCCTGTGGATCAGTTCTGTGCTATAATAAATCCCCCACAGGTTCTTTCTCTTCTCTTCCACTCCCCCCCACCTTTTCTTTGCCCATGCCAAACACATTATCACACGGACCTACCTTTTGATGGCAAACCAAGGATTGTTTCTTAACTCTTCATTATTTTGTTATTATTTGGTGCAGGCTGGCATTCTCGCTGTTGGTAGGGGTAACAAAGTTGTGGAACCTGTAATGGGAGCTGATGGTATAGGATATGTTTATATATTACTCAATACTTAATTCTGAATTTATGAGTTGTTTTCACTTAGTAGTGTTTTGCCAGGAATTGAGAGGCCATCCGTTGTTACTAAGATGAACTTGACCTTGTCTGCTGATCATCGCGTTTTTGAAGGCAAAGTTGCAGGTACATCTGATTAGCACACTTGAATTAGCTTGTAATCCTATATCTACTGTTGCAAAAGTTATTGTCTGTGTCCAAAACTAATCATAAACTAGACTGGCCGTGCTTTTTATTTTCACTGCAGTGGATGTCTTCCACTTGTTACTAGTGTAAAATCTACGAGGCTTAGTTTTTATTTGAGCGGAATCTTAATTAGTTTAATCTCTCCTTGTCTTTAGTTGCTCAAATTTAATTAGACTAGCACTAGAAGCCTCAAATTGCTTTAATCAAGAGGCCTAAATCCAGTTTGTGCATGAAATGTTAGCTCATTGACAACAAGTTTTTTTTTTTTTTTTTAATTGTATAAACTACAGAATTTGGAGATTGATTAACGGCAATAATGTGACAATGTTCTTGAGTTTTTTGCAGGAGCATTTCTGTCAGCTCTGCGGTCAAACTTCAGTGACATAAGAAGACTTCTTTTATAATACATAAAAGAATTGTTCTTGTGATTTGATGGGCCGACTTAAGATGCAGTTTAACTTAGTCTGCATCCTCCGCAATCCAAGTATTAATCTTCCATGGCATCCCCATTTTTGCCCTCTTCATTCTCTACAGCTCAAAATGTGGCCCGTTGTTGTGCCATTTTTTTAAAAAAAAATTTTATTCCTTGTTCTATTGATTAAAAAAAAAAAAACCCTCGTCTCATGACCAAGCATTCCAAGAAATGACCTTGTTTGGAGGGTTTAACCATTGAGGTTTCAACCTGAGATTTTGTCCTTCAGATACTGCTGCCCTTTGAAGCTGTATAAATAATTGTGTACGGTCAACGGCAGAAGCAACAGAGCAATTGAGTTAATAAATGATTAGTGATTCTTTTTTTTTTTTGCTGATCATAACTGTATTGCTGTGTATTATACGTATTGCAGTTGTGATTGAAAGTTCCTATGATCCTTACGTATAGAGTCAAAATTAGCAAGAGTATAAACTAGGAAAAATCGCAAAAAAAAAAAAAAAAAAAAAACCTTAACAATTGAAAAATTGCATACAAGGTCTTATTCACAAAAATTATTGTCATTTGCTTATTAATTGTCAAAACTAGTACTAATGTTGTAACAATTTTCAATTTGCAATTTTTCTATTTTTAAGGTTTTTTTTTTTGTGATTTTCCCTATAAACTATAAAGATGTTTTTTTTTTTTGGGCAATCTATTTTTGACTCTTTTCTTGCATATAATCTCAAGATTATCACTTTGTCAACCTTTGTTTTAAGAAATGAGTGGAGCATTTAATCACTTATAAGAGTGAAGCTTAAAGATGATAGATTGATTTCTTTTTGGTTAAGAATTCGGATAGAAGACTGTGTACAAATTGTAAAGTGATCTTTAGGGATGGGGTGAGTGTCTTGATATGCATTTTGAGAGTATTAGACAAAAGTATTATTAAGTAGTTAACTCTATGGTCAGGTGGTGGCAATTAAAGGGTGAGAAGAGAGGGTTTTACAAAAAGACTTTTTTGGAGGAAGGGATCTGGGAGTTACAGGGAATTGTTAACATCATGTGGGAGGATATGACCTCGTGATCAAAGAAATAAGGAGACTTGGTAGTGGGAGAAGATTGTAAAGGAGGAAGTCAGACAGAAAAGAGATTATTTCAAATTCATGCATTTGTGTAATAATGCAAAAAACTGGAAAAAGTATCGTTTGGCTAAAAAAGAAACGAAAAGAGCAGTGAGTGAAGCACGTTTTAATATATATGTGGAGTTTTATAAGGAGTTAGGAACAAAAGCAAAGAAAAGAAATATTTACAAGATTACGAAGCAGAGAGAGAAGAAAAAGAAGGATTTGGATCAAGTGAGATGTGTAAAAGACGAAGAAGGTGAAGTTCTAGTTACTGATAGAGATATCTAGTTACTAATAGAGATATTAAGAATAGATGAGAGACTTATTTTTACAGGCTCTTTAATGAGGGAAACAAATGTGCGACTCGGAACTTGGAAGACTTGCTAATTAGCGAAGAGGATCGGAATTTGGTTTTTTACTGCAGGACCCACATTGGAGAGGTTAAGGTGCTCTTAAAAAAATGGACAATGGTAGCTGTTGGACCTGACTGTATTCCTATTGAAGTTGAGAAATATTTAGGCAATGAAGGTGAATTATGACTGATCAAGCTTTTTAATAAAATTTTATGCTCCAAGCATGTATCGGATGAACGAAGGAAAATCATTTTAGTTCCTATTTACAAGAACAAAAGAGATATTCAAAACTGTGCATGCTACAGAGGGATAAAACTTATGAGAGATATAATAAAGTCATGAGAAAAGGTCATTGAACATAGGTTGAGGTTGGAGACATCTATTTCTAAGACCCAATTTGGATTCATGTTGGGGAGATCTACATCAGAAGTAATTTATTTACTAAAAAGGTTAATGGAAAGATACATATGGTTTTCATTGACTTGGAAAAAGTATATAATCATGTGCTAAAAGAAGTTCTTTGGAAAGCTTTGGAAAAGAAGGGTATGCGGATTGCATATATCAAAGCCATACAAGTATATATGAAGGGGTAACTACTAATATAAGAACGTTTGGAGGTGAGACAAAGGAATTCCCTGTTAAAATTGGCCTAAACCAGGGATATTCTTTGAATCTTTACTTTTTTAATATTATTCTAGACATTCTAACTGAGCTTATGCAAGAAAAAATTTCTCAGTACATGCTTTTTGTGAATGACATAGTTCTCATAGCTAAATCAAGAGAAGAGATTAACTCTAAATTAGAGTTATGAAGAAGGATCTTAGAGTCAAAAGGTTTTCGCTTGAGCAGGAGGAAAACAAATTACATGGATTACAATTTTGGGGAGAGACAAGTCAATGACGATTTGGAAGTGAAGATGAGAGATCAAATCATACCTCAAGTATCAAAGTTCAAATATTTAGGATCAATTATACATGAGGATGGTAAAATTGATAAAGACGTTTCTCATAGAATACAAGCTGAGTGGTTAAAGTGGAGGATGACTATCAGAGTTATTTGCGATAAGAAGGTACCCGATAAGTTTAAGAAAAAATTCTATTAGACTGCTATAAGACTAGCTGTATTGTATGGTATTAAATATTGGGCAATAAAGGAAAAACGAGCATAAAATTGGGGTAGCAGAAATGAAGATGTTGAGATGAATGTGTGGCCATACAAGAATGATAGGGTTCGAAATGAAAATATCAAAGTAAGACTAGGTGTGGCACCTATCAAAGAGAAAATGGTTGAAAATTGCTTGGAGTAGTTTGAGCATGTGCAGATAAGGTCATTGGAGGTGCCAGTGAAAAGGGTAGATCAGACAGTTAGGAATCCCATAAAACAGGGTAGAGGAAGACTGATGAGAACACTCAATGAGATCATTGAATGAGACCTCATGGTCAACCATATATCTAAAAACTTGGTTGTTGATAGAGTCGTGTAATCAATGTAGCTGATCCCACCTATTGGGATAAGGCTTGTTATTTTTGTTACAGTACCATTATCATTATACAAATTTATTATTATTATTATTATTCATGGAAAATTTTAAATATCATTCTTTTAATTTTGATCATTGCAGAAAGGCTGGTTAATTGATAATTGGTTTTAAAAATCTTAATGGATTTAGTAAGAATGTTTAAAAAAACTGACTTAGTGGATAAGCTTATCTTATTCTTGTTCGTTAGTCTAGATTTCGTAGTTTGACAGTGGAAGTGCAATTTCTTTATTTTAATTGAAATTTATTCATTTTTGTTCTTCTATTTCATATGTCTCTGTTTTTCTTTTCTTTCAAGAGCTTTCTAGGTTGAACACGAACCTCAAGGTAATCTGGCTGAGTAATTGCCACGTTTCTTGCCCTCGTGTTATAAACAACCTTGGACTGTTGATAGAGTAGGACAACATTGAATCGTTACTTTTTTACACTTTCAGGATAATAAGCATTGTGTCCCAAAAGAAAAAAAATTCAGATTTAATTGTTCCAAAAGTTGACCCTTAGCCTAATATTCTTCTAGTACACCAATGCAACAAATCATTTATACAACCAAACCAAACCTTCCTCTTGCAGCTCATAGTCAAAGGGTCGCCTCACTTGTTTCATCTGACAATTTTTTTGGTCACGTTGGTTATAAATGGATATATTATCTTTAGTCCTAAATATAAAATTTAATTTATAATAAATTATAAATCAGATCTAATATTTAGGATTGAAAGTAATATGTATATAAACATATGTGAAAAGTATCCATCCTAGTAGTCTCAAACTTCTCTGCATAGCTCATCAAAACCATCAAGCTTGAGGAGTTAAATTGAGGTCGCTTACTTAACGCTTTTCTGATGTGGAGAGAAAAAATTGAAATTGGAATCATTAACATAAGATCTCAATCTATTTTATCTCTTATATTTATTTATTTTTTCTCCCAAAGTCTTTGTGATAATAGTAATTCTAACTAATATATTTGATTAGCGAGAGTATTTTGAAAAAGACATCTATTTATTACAAATAACTAACTTAACTAATTTTCTTAATTTACTTAAATTAGTCAACTAACTGTTATATTAATCTTTTAGATTAAAGACCGGAGCTAGTAAAAAGCAAAATTTAGAGTAAGTTGTGCTATTTACAAGTCAAAAGACATTAATTCGTTCTTCACATTTTGTAAAATATTTGAAAAATGTGTCTAACTTAAAAAGTAACACATCGTTGATCAACTCTTATTTAGCTGATTCGTTGTCAAACTTCTCAAGAATTCGTGGCAAGATCTAATAATTAATGCTCCTAATAATGAATTTCAAAGGACGAGGAATTAAAATGAATGATGAAATTTCAGGATTATGACTATTGATATATTTCGAATAATTAACTTTTCTATAAAAATTAAAATGGGTTATTGCTCTATCATTTTATTTTCAACTGCAAATTTTATTTATTTAACCACTTTCTAATCCCTACAAAACATGAACTCTTCCAAACTATTTTATCTCTAGGAAATGTAAAAGAGATCTTATAACAAGTTGATCTCTTTAATATAATTCATTCGATGATTTATTAACAACCAATAATTGACAAATGAAAATTGCGGGAATGACATTTAGGTCCCAAAAATCAGTTTAATGTTATTAGGTCCCAAAAACTTTCTAAAAGGAGAGTTATAAATATATTTTCATTCATATAATAGCAAACTTAAAAGCAAAGTACTAATTGAATTATGTTTAATCTCTTGTTTTGATAATAACGAAACTAAGGAAAGAATTGATTGAAATTATCTATGCAACTTAGTTGAACGATTAAAATAATATAATTTAACTAAGATATACACAAATATTTATATATAACCTTGAAAAACTATTATTTAAATAAAAATACATTACTTTACAAGCAAATACAACGTTTAAGCATAAATCACACATAATTCAGTAATGCTATGCTTAAAAGTCTTAGTCACAAATTAGGCATTTTAATCTCATAAATTATTCTTAGTGATTTGTAACTAAGAACTATAGAATTATTAATATTTAAATCAATATTTGCAACGTATTTGTCATAAAAAAATTTTAGGAACCTAATTATTATTAAATCCAACTTATAGTTCGCGTTAGGGGTCATTTTTCCCTCGTGAAGATCCCAATCAGATACTACCTCTTGTTATTAATATAATACCTAATTGACTAATTTAGAGAGAATAAGAGAACTCAATAAATTACTTTATAGTATATATATTTATTGTTTTTCTCCAAATTAATATGCTTGACTTATAAACTAATATATAATTTAGTATTTCAGAAAGATTATGTAACATATACTATATTTAAATTATTTATTTAGTTTTTTTAATATTTTAAAATTAATTAATTGGATTTTATATTAAAGATGAAAGGTAGTACATCATCAATATTGAGTTCATTGACTAGTAGTTGAGGTTAGGATAAGATCAAGGGTGACACCAAAGGTCATTGGTCTATAATTCGCCATTGGCGATTGACAAATCAGATACTAAAAGCCATAACTTTTAACCTCTTATTCAATACCGCTTGAAAATGAGATGCAACTAACATACCCTCTAGTCATGAATTGGAGGAACCAAGAAGTAGTTATCTAATTAATTAAAGCTGTCTGAATTTGGTCCAGAAAAGACAAACTTGTCAATCAGCTATGAAAGCCATTCATGCCGGAAGAGAAGAATAAAAATATCTCTATCTCTGATCTTAAATATACGACTAAACAGTGAATTTATTTTCATTTTAAATATAAGATCTTTATTTATTCTACCTTCAAAATTTATAAATTTTTATCCAAAATATTCTCATTGATCCCAGACAATGAATGAGTTCATCACTATATATGGTCCTAATAAATATAAAATTTTAATCTATTTTGCCTTTTAAATTTATAATTTTTTATCCAAATATTCCTATTGATTGCACTAATGAGGCTCTCAATAAGAAATAGTCACAAGACGCATAGAAAATATGATAATTTAGAGAAATCATGGCACATTTGTTACATAAATAACTTAATTAATTTTTTTATTATCTACAAATTAGTTATCTAGTTTTTATATTAAAAATTGGAGGTAGTATTGAAAAAATAACACAGAAAAAGGAAAGGGAAGAAAAGCTGTTATTATGCTTCCAATTAGGGTTCTGGGTTTTCTTGGTGCTTTCCAATGTTTTCCTGATTAAAGATATATTGAATTCCATAATACAAAACGCACTTAGGGGTACTTTAGAACGAAAGAAAATGCAAATCAGAAGGTGATAATAATTTTGTCTTTGTTTGGCCAATTCATTGTCTCTTTAAGATGGAAATAGATAATTATAATATGCTGATCTTATATAACTATCTTAAAAGATACTCACTCCGGTTTAAAAAATTATCAAAAAATTAGTTAAAGTCAGTTCAAAACAATAAATATGTAATGGATGTATTCCCCCCCCCCCCAAATATGCCTTGTTAATGAAGAGAATAAATAAAAGATGCAATAAATGAATTAAAAAGAAAAAAAAATATATTGAGGTAAAATTGAAAAAAAAAAAACTCATCAAATGCATAGATAAAAGTGAATATTATCTTATAAAAAAAAAACTAAGTCCCTCCAACTAAGTTTAGCTTGGGTTTTGAACTGGAGGCAATAAAAGATGAAATTATGTAACTTTATGATATTGAACAGTTTTATATACTACCTTTAATTCATAATATAAGATTAAGTTTGTAGTTCAACTTGAATTACAAACTAGGTCTTATCCTAAATATCGGATTTAATATTATCATATAGTTACACTACTATCATAATACTTGAAGGTTAATTCAAAACACCTTGAATTTGCAAATATAGCTAACAAGATTTTCTCAGAAGAGGTATGGATGATCCATATCTTAATTTAGGATTTAAGATATAGATCGATTATTAATAAATTAATACTTGATCTTTGCCAAAGAAATAAATAATTAAATTACAATAAAAATCGATAAATTCTCTGGTTAGCTGGTTGTAATAAAAGTCACTTTCAATTAATTCATCTAAGAAATGATAGTTAACTCATTAAATTTGTCTTAAATTGAAAAAAAAAAAATCAACTTTATTCATAGTAAATGAGGTTTTGGAAGAGAGAGAAAAATATAAAAAGCGTCGTTTGAGCATTAAATATAAAAATCAGTCTTACAATGTAGTTAATAACAATAATGAAGTTGTGAATACAAGAGTTGACACCCATGTTACAAATGTTAAAAAAATTCAGTTTAAAAAACCTAAAAAACACATTGTTAATTAATGGCGTTAGTGGAGTTGACAACCATGTTACAAATATTATAACTTACTAGATTCACTAACATTTTTAAATTTCAATTTAGTCATTATATTGATTTGAAATTTCTCAAATTCAGGTCATTTTTAAAATTCAACTATGATTTTGCTGAAATTTTTTTAAAAAAAATTATAAGGATCCGATTCAAAATTTGATAAAATTAGAAGGACTAGCAGATAAAATTTTCTACATAACAATATAAAAATATAAGAATTATAAATTAAATAAGATTTAATACGAGCTGCCGAAATCATATGATGCTAAGGACCATATAATTAATGCGTGATGCAGGCATGCAGCCAATATGATGTATTCTCCTCTGCATAATTAAAATTAATTGGAGACAAAGATGATTCATAAGATTGAAAAGTGCTTTTTCCCGGAAATTGGTTTTATATGATTTTCTAAGAAAATGAAATATATCATCTCCTACAATTATACGCAGATATTCTTCAAATTTTTATTGGATCTCCATTGTTCAGTGGTCTTTGTCTTGCCCATCGCGTCATTGTAGTGGATCTAGGACCCTCTTTCTTTGCAGGGAGTTATTTGGGAGGATACTTAGCTCTAATTCATTAGGTCATGTGTAGAGCCGGTAATATAGGTTGGACCCGGGGGTCCAACCCGCCAACCCGCCAAAAATGACGGGTTAGGGTTGGCCAAAAACCAACTTGCCACTATCTTGAAAAACATAACTCGCACCGCTATAACCCTAACCCGCGGCGGGTTGGCCCACCAACTCGTGGGCCAACCCGCGGGTCAACCCACTTATTTTTTTTAAAAAAAAAAAGATAGCAAAGGCAAAAGTAAAGCAAATTTTTACTTCAACTTTATTGTCATTAGAAATAATTAGATAAAGAAGGTTATTCAGTATTGCTCATTGGTTTCATTGAAAAAAAAGTGTGAACTTGTGTATTATCATGTTGGAAAATTAGACAATCATATACCATTTGTATTTTATTATGCTGTAATTTTTATTTGGATGTTTGTAATATTTTATATCATTTCTAGTATTTTTATTTTGTATTATATATAACTGCTAACATTAAAAAAAATAAGAAAAATTAAAAAAAAAGCAAGAAAAATAATAATAAAAATTCTGGCCCCAATCCGCCAGAAAACGAGCCTTTTGAGCCCGCACCGTGTAACCCGCAACCCGTCACGGGCCAACCCGCAACCCGCGGGTTGGCCCGTTTTACCAGCCCTAGTCATGTGTATCCATTACTCTAATCATATTTTGCCACATATATTATTTTGCCCCATAAGCATTTCACTCCGGATCCCGATGGAAAAATGATTTACCCATCACGTTGTTGTAGCGGATCCAAGACCCTTTTTCCTTTTTCTCTTTGCGGTGCAAGAAATTAGCCAATTTTATTTAAAACATTATCGGATATTAACTTTGAACTTTTCGCCAGCAAGAATTTAAAGCTTAGTTCATTGTATCATGAGAAATTAAAGCCTTTTTGGTTGATCACTAGATCCAACCCTGTTAGTGGATTAAAGACCTTGCTATTACTAATATTTTATGATAAAGTTGTAACATTATTCAATTTTTCTTCATATTTATAATATATTTTTAAAGGTGTATTGAAGTTTATTATATGTATATATATAATTTTTTTACCACCATATGTATATTTATATAATTAAACCATACTTTGAACAAATTTAAATGGGATAAATATATAATGATACAAAGTTGTGTTGCAGAAGCAAGTATGTAAATATCAATAACCAATATTTCTCCTTTTCCCACATAAAAAACTAATATTGCTTGGAAGGGGGGGGGGAGGAAATGACTTGTACTTCTTAAGTTAGACTGTAATAAGTCATGAATTTCAATATTATTGATAGAAACAGAATCTCTTTAAGAGAATTATCACATGCAGAAGTTTCTACTCCATTCATGAGTCATTGCCTAGAAGGACTTTTGAAAAAAAAGAAAACACTAGAAAGAACTTGATTAAAAAATCTCCTTAAGGGAATTATCACATATATGCAGAAATTTCTAGTCCATTCATAAGTCATCGCCTAGAAGGACTTTGAAAAAAGAAAACACTAGAGAAATTATAAAGACCACAGATTAACTTTTCCAAAAAAATATAGTAAATGATACTCTATTAGTTCTTAACATAAGGGCTACTTAATTAATTTATATAGATAAAAAAATCAAATATATTAATCAATTATAACAACATGAACTTCCTAAAATATTTTTAGAATCAAAACAAGTTAGGTAAATTATTTTGAGATAAAATGCTAAATATGAGAGACAAAATAGATTGAAGTCTAGCATGGAGGCATATCCTAACCCTAGTAAGTCCTCAAGCCCTAACTCATCTAAATTTTTTATTACGAGGAAAAAGTAGATTAAAGTTTTATATTCATCACCGAATCCAATTCCTAAGCTAATTCTTGTATTAGTGTGTCCATAGTAAGTACTACCTCCCGTCCTCAATAAAAAAAAAGTATGTAACTAATTTGGCTCGTTATTTATAATAAATGAATATTTCTTTTTCTAAAATATATTTATTAATCATGTGTATTGAAACTACCCCTTGATTTAGACTCCTTAACATCTCCAATCACCTTATATAGGAATTATTTGGAGACAAAATTGATGACAGAGTGAATTGAGATATTGTAATTATGACCAAATTGAATATTCAACTAGCTCATATATTAAGAACCCGATGTAATACCATTCATAATAAATCATGGTGCTTTAGGGGCGGGGACCACAGTCTGGTTATATATATATATATATATATATATAGACTGATGAGGCTGGGCTCTAATTGAGAACCACAAGAAAAATGCAGAAAGCTTGGGTGTACGAAGAATATGGCTCCGTGGAAGAGCTTAAGCTCAGCAATAATATTCAGTGTCCTACTCCCAAACATAACCAATTGCTCGTTCAAGTTCGAGCTGCTTCTTTGAATCCGATTGATTGCAAGAGGCGTCAACGTCCCATCTTTCCTTCAGATTTTCCCGTGAGTAATTAAAATTCAAGTCCTTCACATATTTTTGAACTTCAACTTTGTTATTTCTTTTAATCTTTTATATGTGTGAGGTTTAAAGTACGTCCCTGAACTTGCCAGATCAGTTCAGTTTTGAATTGCCTGTTATGGTACTGTGCTTAAAAGTAGAAGAGCAATTTTAGTAATATTTACAAATCAGATCATTTTCAACTAAAAATACGCAAGAGATTCAATCACATGCATGCATATATATACACATATATACTAGCTTAAACTTCCTTTTTCCTCTCTTTTCACCTTCAATATATTAGAGATGAGAGAGAAGTGTGATTAAAGTCATTAGTGTATGTCCCTTTAGTAATTTTTGTTGTTGTTGTAATTACATGCAATTGCAGGTGATCCCAGGATGTGACATGGCAGGAGTGGTGATTGCAAAAGGTATTGCCGTTACAAAATTCAAGATTGGCGACGAAGTCTACGGTAACATCCAAGACTTCAACAATGGAAAAACATTGAAACAGCTTGGAACACTGGCACAGTTGATAGTGGTGGAAGAGAGTTTAGTTGCAAAGAAACCGAAGTGCCTTTCGTTCGAGGAGGCGGCGAGCTTGCCGTTGGCGGTTCAGACGGCGGTGGAGGGCTTCGAAACCGGAAAGTTTAAAGAAGGGCAGAACATGTTTGTGGTAGGTGGAGGAGGCGGTGTTGGAAGTTTGGTGATTCAATTGGCTAAGTATTTGTATGGAGCTTCTTGTGTTGTGGCCACAACAAGTGCTCCTAAAGTTGAGTCTGTGAAGAAGCTGGGTGCTGATAAGGTTGTCGATTATAGGAAAACAAACTATGAAGACATTCATGACAAGTTTGACTTTGTCTACGACACAGTTGGTAAGTTCTTTTATGACTTTATCTCCCTAGCTAGCTTCAATCATCATACCCTTATAATTTATTGGATTTAATTTCTCTTTTAAAACCACATGAGGTTCTAAAAACGGGAAAATCCAAAAAAAAAAAAATCTTTTGAATTTCAAAATTCTAAATTAATTTTATGCATTATAATTTAATAGCAATTGATAACACTTAGTGCCTGTTTGGAAACACTTTTTTAGAGCTTATAAGTAGCTTATAAGCTCTATAAGCTCTATAAGCTCAATTGAAAAAAGTAGGGTCTGTTTGGCAACACTTATTTGTAATCGGGCTTATGTCTGAAAAGCTACAATAAGCTATAAGCTAAAATTAACAGCTTATGGCTTATAGCTTATGGCTTATGGCTTTTGAAATATGAAGAGAGAAAAAGTTAAGAAATTTATTACTTCTTTTGATTCTTATTATAAGCCTCAAATAACTAATTTGTAGATAATAAAAAATCAATTAAAATTAGTTGAAAGTAATGAATAAGTTAGAAATATATTTTTTTTTAAATATGCTCCTAAAAATATACTTTTATTTTTTATGTTTCACTTTATATTTAAAATATTTTTTATGACTTCTTCATATTAAATTATTTTAATTTCATTGTATTATGTGAAATTATTTTTTTAATCATGTTTTATTATTTATTAAAACTCATACCCATTTTGGCAATTTTTCAGCCAAAATTACTTTTACTCAACTATAATCCAAACAAGCTTTTTCCAATCTCATTTTTGTAAACTAGCTTGTCTGAACTCCAATCCAAACACAATTCAGCTTATCCAATTTAACTTTTACCAACTTCACTTTTCCATAAGCTACTTTTTCTATAAGCTGCTTTTCCAATCGCTGATCCAAACGGACCCTTAGAAAGAAAACAACACATTTTTATAGTAATTCTTAGTTTGGGATTCTGAAATTGAAGAAGTATTATTTTGTTTTTTAAAAAAATTCCTTTGAAAACGGGGGAGAAAAAGCACAAAAATATATCCTCAAATTTGCAAATCTGAGCCCAATTCGAGATCCCAACATACCCTAATCACCGTGAAGTTTCTAGGGGTTAGTCTAGGATTAAATTTTTTAGCAAAATTATATATAAAAGCCTTAACTATCACTATCTTAAATTGTTTTCATTTGATAAGTTAAATTTGTTACTTATTAAATTGTCGTTATTATTGATATTTAACAACCTATTAATACTAGTTAATGCAGAAGTAAAATTAGTTGTTGCTATCTTAATTTATCATTTGATAAGCTAAACTAGTTACTTATTAAATTGTTGTCGTTTCATTTTTTTTCATATTTCAAATCAAGCGTTTAGTTATAAAACTTATTTTCAAACTAATTCTTAATTAAAAACTTTACAGTGACTAGGGTATAATTTGGGAGTCTCGATAGTATTTTCAGATTCATGGTGCTTTTATGTCGTTTTCCCTTGAGACAAAATTAACAATCATACCGATATATATGGTTCATATCAACTAAAAGAATTATTTGGAGAGTAAATTGTAAGAATTTTACGATTTTATTGAAATTGCATGGCTTTTCTTTTCATTTTTTAACATTCACACAAACTTTTCCCAAAAGAAAAACATTAATTTCTATTAACCTCCCTTTTGCATTTTTTTCCTTTTTCTATTTCCAAAACAGTTTTTAACAAGACAATAGGAAGCACTAATGAAGAAAAAGCAGTTTTAAAACAAGTTAAAAAGGTATTTTAACACCATTTCTTCAATTGGTGTAAAGAGAGTCTAACTAATTATTGAACCTATGCAGGAACAAACTATTCTACGCCGATTTTGCCAACCGGCATAAAAAAAGGTTAATCAAAACAAAAAATACCTTTCACTTTTGGCAGTAAAGAAAATCACACTATCCACCTCGATGTAGAAAATCCATATTGACCTGGAAAAGGGATTTTCTACACCGATTATTGTTAACTCTCATAAGCACTTAAAAAATTTTTTTTACATAAACTAAAACAAAACGTTTTTCAAATACTTACCTTGGATTTCGTAAAATTATTTTCAAAAAATAATTCAAACACCGCCTTAACTAATATAGAGCAATTGTTTAACCAAGGTAAAGAGTCACAATCTTGCTTCTTATCAATGAAATTATCACCAATTATGCTTTCTGCACCGGCTATATACTACAATAGGTGTAGAAAAATCGCCGTAAAAAAAATGTTTTACAGTAGTGAAGACATTGAGGATAAGTTTGATTTTGTTTATGACACAATTAGTCATACCATTATTATGATTATGATTATTATTATTATTATTAGTCTCAATTCCTTATATTTTCAAATGAACTACAACCTCAATTATTTTACCCTTAATGAATGATATAGGCAATATGGTTCATATAATTATTCTACCTTTATCTAATACTCCTATTAATGGATTATTATATATATATATATATATATATATATATATAAGTACGCGTGAATATTAGGCAGACAGCACACATGACCAAAGTAGTGGAGGAAAAAAATTTTGCGACGGAGCTTGCCTAGTCTGTGCGGTCCACATCAATTAAAAGATATTTTGCGGGTGAATTATAACAATTTTCTAAGATTTTAACAAGGATTTCATTTCTTAACTCTTTCTTGAAATATAACAACTTTTCAATATATACATTTTAAAAATAATTATCTACACTATAATAAATGAATGATAAAATAGTAGGTTTATCTTAAAAATTTAACGAGGTGACTTGTAAATAGAACTAAGAAAAACCATTTAAATAGGACAAAAAGTGTGTGTGTGTATATATAAAACACAATTTAAATATAGGAAAACACACAAAAATGTTAATATCAAGTTTGAGTTTCTGACCTCATTCAGACGTGATCAGGAACGTTGCTACTAAGATAAGTTGCTGTTAATGAATAATATAATATTTCAGGTGATAGTAAGAACTCGCATGTGGCAGCAAAAGATGAAGGGGTCATTGTGGATATAACATGGCCTCCCTCGCATCCAAGAGCAATTTATTCAAGCTTGACAGTTTCTGGGGAAGTCTTAGAGAAACTAAGGCCATGTTTGGAGAGTGGCAGGCTCAAAGCTGTGATTGATCCCACAGGTCCCTTTGCATTTAACGACGTCGTTGAAGCTTTTCGATATCTTGAAACCGGACGAGCTTGGGGAAAAGTCGTCATCTCTAACTTCCCTTCTTGACAATAATAAATTAATAATAACGGTTTTCTCTTATAAATTATATATTTATATTAATTAATTGCTATGATGGTTGTCATTGATTATTCCTCTATATATAAAAATGGGAAATGGCTTTCATTGTAACTTTAATAGCCAAATATACATTGTAATTTTTACCTAAGGTAATAATATATCCTTTTTAAACAGTGGGCTTTTGAGATTATTTTACCTCTTAATTGTCCCAAGGCTTGATGAAGAACAATTTTGGGGGAAATAAAGATTGAGTGAAATTGGATTAATGGAGTTCATTTGGGCTGGGCTAAATCCATATTCATAAATGAGAAAGCCTAGCAAAAGCATTGGGCATAGGGCCCATTTTATACCCAAAATAACAGAGAAGGCCTTGAATGCTGGCCCAAATGGAGATTGGGTTGTTATACACACACACTACATCCGTTCCTTAATATAAGAACTTGTTTGACTTTTATTTTAGTCTTAAATATAGGTCCCCAGTCCAATTTATCTCTAATATTTATCCTTTTTTTTCCCTAAAGTAGTTCTTGTTATAATGTTAGTTATTGCCAATACACTTGATTATCAAGGATATTTTAGAAAAAATAACACGCATTTATTACAAATAATTAACTTAATTAGTTTTCTTAATTTACTCAAATTAGTTCATTATTTTTTACATTAAGGACCGGAAGTAGTATATTTATATAGGGGAAAATTGCATGTGGAGAATTCATTCAAGGATGTACTGTTGAACACTAATCGGAACTAAGTATAATGAATGGGTTAGTTTCTCATAATGTAGTGAACTAAATTTTACCTAATCACTAAACCAATAGCTTCCTCTACCCTGAAACCTTTCTGTTGAGGAAGTAATGATTGCAAGGATAACACTTGCTTGCTTGAATGACAACTCAGGGGAAGCAAATCCTCTGTTCTTCTTCCTTCTTTGCTTATCAAAATCTCATAGGATTTATGTGTAAATTTATTCTGAAAATTTTAGCACAAAAGTGTTGGGTAGTTCCAAGTTTTTTTTGTGCAAATTTACACTGAAAGTTTAAAATTGTAACAATTTTTTTACTGATAAAAAATAAACATTGACCATTAAAAAAGTGACATCGACTATTAACATTTTTAACTGTAATGGGTAACAATGCAACGATTTTAAAATTTTCAGAAAAAAATTTGTACACAAAAAAAACTTCCAAATGCATATTGCTCCTTGGTGAAATCTTTTTAAACAAATTTATACCTCAACTCAAATCTCATATTCATCTCTGGACAAAAGAGGTTGAGATTTAATATTTTAACTATTCAAAACATGTGAGGCTTGAACATTATTCAGTGAGCAGTTTGTAAATACTAAATAATTTAATTTTTCTAAATTATATTTGGCAATGTTGCTGTTGACAACCCCTAAAATATGTATTTGATTTAATTTAATTTTATTGATATTATTAAAATATATAATTTAATTTAATTTTACGCTATTCAACACTGCATATATATATATATATCTGTTTTATTGCAAATACTAAATAATTTAATTTTCCAAATTTGTCACAAATAATAGGAGGGGAGAATTCCAATTAAATCCAGCCGAAATACCTAAATTCATATTTAGGCCTACACTTTTAGCAAATTTCTAATTAGGCCATGAGATCTAATTAGGGATTTTTGAATGTTGTTAAATCACCAAAATGCCCCTCTTCAATTAAAAAGAAAACTTGATTAATATATCTCTCCCAAGTAATTCCTCATCTCTTATGATTTTTTTTAGACCAAAAAACATATAAGTAATTTTACAATGTTTGAAATTTGTATATATAACTTATACTATTAAAAATATTTTAATAAAACATGTTAAATTACAAATATAAGTAAAATTATAAATATTTTTTATTTTCAGTTCTTGTAATTTACGTTAGTTTTATTTATTTAAACAATGTTGGATCGAACTGAAAACGTAAATGATTACGATTTAATATTAAATTTTTATTATAATTAAAATATTTTAAAATTTTAAAATAATATTTACAACCTGAAAAGAAAAAAATATTAAAAATATTAGTTAAAGATTACATATATTATAATTTGAAATGTTTTATGAAAATATTTTGAAGATTTTAGTTATATTACAAAATTTCAAACACTAAAAAATTATTTATATTTTTTTGTCTAAATATTAATAATAAGAGATGATGAACCACTTTAGAGGGATAAAATAATCAATTTTCATTTTTAACTAAAGAGGGGCATTCTAGTTACTTAATAATATTCAGCAATTTCTAATTAGGTCTTATATCTTAATAAAAAATTTATTAAAAGTATAGGCCTCAATTTAATTTTAAGTATTTCAGTAGGATTTAATTAGGATTTTCCCGTAGGTTCAACTCCGCATTAGCGCGACATTGCAAAGACAAGGAACTAAGCTATAGTACAGATAACGACTATTGTTCAACATAGTCTCCGTGGCTTTGAAAAGTAGAGCAATGCACTGTACTGTTGCTGTCCTTTGGGTTAATAAATGTCCTCACCTGCACACCCACTCCAATGTTTGTATAGATGAATACGTGAGAAGAGTTTTATCTACCGCATTTTCAAACGCTTCAAAGTTTGAAAAGTAAGCAATTCTCTCTTATTGTCCTTTTGGGGGGTAAATGAAAAAATCTGGAAAATATCACCTTCATGACTTTTCTTGCACTACGCAGTTATTGGAGCTGTAAAGATGCTTATCTTTATCATAAACAGACCCCAAATTCGCCATTCACACACTCAAATTCATTATCTTCTCTGTGATTTCATTTCATTTAAACGTTAAAATACTTATAGCCAAGTCATCATGGTGCTCAAGTTCAAAAAGGCTGATTCAGCTCTTTATCCACTTCTGGCCTTATGCCAGATTCTCTCTATAACATTCTTCTTCTGTACTTTGCTGTTCTCTAATTCATCGCTCGCTAGCAGTGAGGAAGCAAACGCTCTTTTAAATGGAAAGCCACCCTTGGGAATCACAGTCTAGCTACCTTGTCTTCTTGGAAGAATGGAACAGATCCTTGCAGGAACTGGAAAGGAATTACATGTGATGAATCAATGTCTGTCTCCATTATAAATCTTACCAGGTTGGGGATAAAAGGTACACTTAACAGTCTCAACTTCTCATCTTTTATTAAACTCCAAGCTTTAGATATCAGTCAGAATGAGTTTTCTGGGATTATTCCTCGCCAGATTGGACTTGTCTGCTTGTAGAATTCTTACGCTCAATATGAGTCATAATTTCTTGAGTGGTTCTATCCCTCGAGAAATAGGAGCCTTGACTAGTCTGAACATGCTTTCTCTTAGTGTGAATAATCTCACAGGAAAAATTCCCAGAGAGATCGGAATGCTGACTGATCTCACAGTGCTTGCCTTGCAAAGAAACACTTTCTTGGACGACAAAATCCCTTCTGCAATAGGAAATTTGACCAAACTGCAATATCTTTCTCTCTTTCGAAATAATCTGTGGGGTCTCATTCCTTCTGAGTTTGGGAATCTCCATTCTCTCATCAGTTTGCAACCGTCAAATAACAATTTGCACGGACTAATTCCATCTTCTTTAGGGAACTTGATCAAATTAGAAAATCTCAAGCTTGGAAATAACGCTCTTTCCGGAACTATTCCAGCTTCCATAGGAAATCTAACTCATCTCAAGATCCTTGATCTGAACAAGAACAAACTGGGTGGGCTCATTCCAATAGAGATGAATAATCTTACAAACTGGAAAAACTTAGAGCTTAGCGAGAATGATTTCACTGGCCATTTGCCACAACAGGTTTGCCTTGGTGGATTACTTGAACATTTCACTGCATGTGCGAATAATTCACTGGCCCAGTTCCAAAAACCTTGAAAAATTGCTCTAGCCTTATCAGACTCAGACTTGATAACAACCGATTGGTTGGAAATATCACAAGTGATTTTGGTGTGTACCCAAATTTGAAATACATTGATTTGAGTGGCAATAAATTTTATGGCCGCATTTCATCTACGTGGGGGAAAATGCTATAATCTCACATCACTTAGGATTTCCAACAACAATATCTCTGGAAGTATACCTCCAGAAGTTGGAGAGGCAACCAAACTTGGGGAATTTAATGTCTCATCAAATCAATTGACAGGAGAAATTCTAAAGGAAGTGGGAAAGATGACCTCATTGAGTAGACTTTCTTTAAGCAACAATCGATTTTCAGGCAAGATTCCAATAGAAATAGGGTCACTAAATCAACTTGAAGAATTGATGTTGTCAGATAATAATTTCACTGGCTCAATCCCCGAAGAGCTTGGAGGATTTTATAGGTTATGGCTCTTAGACTTGAGCAAAAATAAATTTACAGGAAGCATTCCCTTTGAGTTTGGTCATTTGCAGGCACTTCAAGAACTTGATCTTAGTGAGAATATGTTGTCGGGAACAATACCGCACTACTACAAAATGAAAAATACTTGACGGTTATTTTGGATCATATTTGATAGTTAAAAACCGTCAACTATACTGGCGTCATATATTTCAACAGTAAATATTTGACGGTTATTAACCGTCAAATATTTTAATCATACTTGATGGTTACTAAAGAAAAATCGCCAATTATTTTGAGATTATACTTGACGGTTCCAAAAACCGTCAAGTATTCTGTAATACTTGACAGTTCCAAAAGTGACCATCAAGTATTATGAAACATACTTGACGGTTATTTTTGAAAAACCATCAAGTATTATTTAATACTTGACGGTTTTAAAAGTAACCGTCAAGTATGTTAGAATACTTGACGGTTTTAACTAATAATCGTCAAGTATTATTGGTTTTTTTTTTAAAAATTCGTTCTCCTTTGCCAGCAGCCCCCTGCAATTTTGAAACCAATAACAAAGGCTCATTCAACAAAATCATGCAGGCCAGCATTCAAACCAATTCAGCCATATACATATATCTTAATGAATCGAAAATAATTTACATTATCATATATATACATGAACCAATGAAAACCAACTGTGATATATTAAAATTCTGGCAAGTACAAAAGGTGAACCAATTCCAAAATTAGCCAATTGCCAAAGTTGTGCAATGCCTAAAACTAACCAACAGCAAAAAATGAACCAAAACCAAAATTATATTGAAACCAAAGCTAGTTGTACGTACATACACTGTCTTAATGTACACTTCCCTATCTATGTTGTGCCCACTGACGGAATAAGGCCATCGCCAACTCTTCAACGATTTCTTCCATCTGAGCAGATGAATACACTGTGCAATATGTGTCGGCAAAGTACTGTATGCAACCACAAATTATGACTTAAGTTAGATAGAAATGTAAAGTTGCAGTAAGTACAATAATTCTTAAATATATAAATTGAATCTTAACAAATGCATATTACCTGCGTGGGAATTGTGTCAGCATTGTGCAGAATTATCTCCTTCATAAATTTCATCACGCAATATCCACAATGGGAGCTCTTGTTGGGCTGACGTGGGCACTATAAAGAATGGAAAAGGAAATAATATTAGTCAATCATATAAATAAACCATATTTAGTAGAATAGTAAATAATGGTAGTGAATACCTTCACTTTCTTCCACGGGAAGGAATCGTCAAATTGGCCGTTTTTTATCGGGGGGTAGGGTAAGGCCTGATTTGTGCGGTATAGCCACAAAGCCATGAGAAGACAATAAAATTGAATATTAATGATTGTCAAAAATTTGATTGAAGCAAGAAATTAAATTAAATTTAAATAATAGAGATAAATATTACTTGTTGAACAATGAAACCATAAATGGTCGATTAGTTGAATCCCCATGAAGAGAATCAAGATACCAAATCCTTGGCTTTGTGGGATTGACCACAATCAGCATCCAGTGTCCCCTAAGTATAAGAAAGACAATTAGAACTATTACAAATTATTTTGAAAATGAAAGAATTTAGGAAAGTTTACCCTTGACAATAAGGCGCCAAAAACAAAGTCTGAGCCCCCGGTGTTGCCCTAGAAATGAAGATATCCAATAAGTCTCTGGATAAGTCTTTCTTCATATTAGGTCCGTGGCCAGCAAAAGTGTGGGGGCTGATAATCTTGAACTTGTCATCAAGGCCACCAAGGGCTATGAAGTTCTTGAAAAGATATCTAAATCAACAAACGAAGATATCAATAGAATAAATGTTCAAGTACTTAAGTATTTAGTTAAGGTTTTAACAAATACCTGATATAAAAGTTACAGGCATTTGTGCTGGCCATTTCATGCGTTAGAATCTCTTTCAATACTTCATTTGTGACATAATCTGACGAGGGTCGACCGTATACCTCTGGCTCAAACTCTAGGGGAATCATGAAATCCTTGCCATGTTCTAATCTAGCCCCAATTGCATATTCCTTAAGACATATTCGGAATCTTGATGATACCACTTGAACGGGCTCAGATGGTTGCTTCTGTGGTGATGATAATGAGTGATCACCCAATAGGCTCTTCTTCCCCTTAGACTGACAAACAGACTGTTAGTAATTAAAATAGAGTTTATTTTAAATCAGCTGAATTTGTAGACCTATACATATGTACCTTTGAAGGGTGTCCTAATGTAAGAAGACGGCCAGGCCAAGCGACAAAGCTACCCACTGCTTGAGCTACTGTCTCTGCATCTGAGGTGGGTATCGGGAGGGCATAATTCGCATCAATAGCAGTGTTCAACTACACCCTCACATGATCAGCAAGGAGAGGAACATTATGAATTATACTCTCCCCCGGTAAATTGAACATGCGGCCCGTTGCAACAGTGTGATGTTTAGGGCTATCCGCCATACACTGAACGTCCGCTACACCCTGATTTGTTTAACATGAGAGACAAGTTAGCTAGATATATAAATTATTGAATGTAATTATATAAACACAAGTATTATACCTCAGGTAGCAAGGGGAATGTGCAGCTGTCTTTGCCACTTGGGCTGAGATTCGGAGCCGGCTGTGGTGCTTGATTCTTGATCAACTGCTCGATTAGGAGCGCTTGCGCTTTAACTTGCTCCTTTAACCAGCGTGTTTCTTCCTTCAGCTCCATGAACTCAGCAGAGGAAGGCGTGCACGATGAAGAGGGCTTTTGTCGGTACCCAAAGTAATCTCTCTTGGTGACTCCATAACCGACGCCCCTAAGAAGACCAGGATGGTCAGGAGTCCCCAATGCCCTCCTCAATATATCCTGGTCATCTGCAGAATATGCCCCCTGCGAAACTTCCTGGGACAAACTCTCCTGTGCAACAAACATTGATATAGTTATTCATACTTAAAGATATTTGACAATAACGTGAAGATTATTTAATTTAGAATAATACTCACCATCCTGTCCACGACCTCCTTAACGCGAGGATTATCAATTTGGCCATCTTTATTTTGCCTGGCCAGTGCCCACAGCATCTGACGTGATACAGTGACATCTGATCCCTCCTTCTGAGTCACCTCTTGCTCAAGGCCCGCATAACCCAAGCGGCCCTTTCGGTAGGGATACTCATTCTTCTTTACTCTTTCCTTATTTTGGGAACTTAATTCCTGCAAAAACAAAGTAGATTCACAATTAAACAATATATAGATTAAACAAAATGGACTATTTAATATCAAAAAGAGCGAGAATTATTACTTGAAATTGCCTATCACGACGTGACGTCACAAAAGCAGCCCAATCCTCTGGTTTGACCAAGTCCCGTATCAAGCTAGGAACCTGGGACTCGTCGGATGTGGAAGGATCCTTCAAGTACTTGTGTGTGACAAAATATCGGAAAGAGCGCAGTGCCCTCCCAGCCTTCCCCTCCACAAACCTCTTCCTGCTCTCATCTATATCAAATGCAGACTGCAAAACATATAAAACAACACATTAGTGTCACGCAGCTTATAAGAAAATGAAATTTGAGTTGTTATAATATATTACCGATACATCTGTCCAAATAGTGTCTCGCACTGAACGATCAACCCTCCTCCAGTGCTGCGCTGTAATGGGCACGGTGCTTCGTGCCACTGCCCCAATATAGCTGATAAATTTATTTGACCGTACAGCTTGTCCTTTCTTATTCCACTGTACGGCAAATTTCTTTCCTTCTGTTCGAGCTTTCACGACCTCTTGCATGACACAAAGGCCCCTCTGTATGCGTGCTGCCTCCTCTTGCAACTGTCTCTCCTGCTCAGAGGCATCTCTCGGCTGAGATGGGTTATCAGTGCTAGATCCGCTATCGTCTGCCATCTGCAATGAAATTGAAGTAAACAAAATGAATCAGAATCCATTAAATGAAAATAAAGTCATTAATGACGAAATTTATTTGAACAAAATTAAAACAAATAAAAGAATCAAAGAAAATAATGAGAGAATTTACATGCATGTTTAAGAAGATCTTTTTCTTTTTCTACTCTTATGTTTTTGCATGTTCTTCTTGGTTTGAATTGTTTTGATCTTCTTACGAAACACTTTCCCCCTCTTTGAAATCCATATTCCGTCGTTGTGATCATGCCTGACATACATGGATTGATCTTCATTTAAATGAGAATCAAGTGAGGCCCCTTGAAATGGATCATCTTCAATTGCATTGTCTTCATACCCCGTCTCTTCAATATCCATTTTATTAGTCAACAAAACAATAGACCATCCTTTGGCAGCCGGGTCAGGGACATAAAACACTTGTGTAGCCTGAGAAGCCAAAATGAATGGCTCTTCCTTGTATCCTTCTTTATTCAAATTCAATTGTATAAACCCTAAGTCATCAATCCTCAATGCATTATTATTATCCACCCATTTGCAACCAAATACCGGAACTCTGAATTCAATGTAATCCAACTCCCAAATATCCTCAATCACTCCAAAGTATGACATACGTGCATAGATAGGATTTTTATCTTTGGCACTCGATATATGCATGGTACTAGCTACAAGAGTTACGCCACTATTTTGCTGTTTACTCCGATCATCTTGTTGTTTAGTATAGAAAGTGAACCCATTCATAAGGTAGCTTGTGAAAGAAATCACATGTTTGCTCGGTCCATCTGCCAACAACTTTAATTTCTTCGAAACAGAATTAGGATCATTATTATACTTGCCATGCACATGCTCTCTCAACCATGCTGTAAATTGTTTATTGTGTGTTTTGGTGTACCAACTTTCAAGTTTATTGGGATTATCCCTCTTTAGCTCATCAATATGCTCATGCACATAGTCCTCAATCTCTTCGGAGTTGTGCAATACATATAGATGTGCCTGCTCCCACTGTTGGTTTGAAATAGTTACGACTTTCTTTCCCATAATCCCTTCTCCATCTGTCCTTCCCTCATGACGAGACATTGGAACCCCAATATCACTTGCATTTTTTAAGTAATGGGTACAAAATTCAGTAGCCTCTTCACAAATATATCGTTCTACAATACAACCCTCTGGCCGACTTCGATTTTTCACATACCCTTTCAATATTTTCATGTAACGCTCAACTGGGTACATCCATCTTAAATACACTGGGCCACACAGTTGGACCTCTCTAACTAAGTGGATGGTTAAATGGACCATGATGTCAAAAAAGGCCGGAGGAAAATACATTTCAAGTTCACATAACGTAACTATGATTCGGGTTTGCAATCTTGGCAATTTACTAGGATTAATCACTTTGCTGCAAAGAGACTTAAAGAAGAAACATAACTTTGTGATCGTAACTCGTACCTTATCAGGTAAAATAGCCCGTATTGCCACTGGAATAAAGTTTTCCATTAAGACATGACAGTCATGAGATTTTAAACCTTTTAACTTCATATCCTTCATTGACACAAGGTTACTAATGTTAGAAGAGTAACCTTCCGGCACTTTTACTGAAGCAAGAAACTCACAAAAACTACTTTTCTCTTTTCTAGAAAGGGTGTGAGCTGCCGGACGAAGAAATGTACGAGTTCCCTTATCCTCTGGTGCCAATTCCTCCCTTATCCCCATTTCAACCATGTCTAGCCTGGCATTTATGCCATCTTTAGTCTTCCCGGGAATATGGAGTAATGTGCCAAACAGACTTTCACATACGTTTTTCTCAATATGCATAGCATCAAGAAAATGTCTCACATTCAGGGTTATCCAATACGGCAGTATAAAGAAAATAGACCTCTTCTTCCACCCACTTGTCCCAACATGCTTCGCGAAAGGTTTTCCAAATTCACAATCTATATCTTTCACCTTTTGAAATACATCCTCCCCAATCAACGGTGTTGGTGCCTTACCTTCTTCTGAATTCCCATTAAAATATTTTTTGAATCGCCGGTAAGGATGATCACGATGCAACCATCTACGATGTCCCATATATGAATTTTTCATTCCATGCTTCAACCTTATGGAATCTGTGCTCTCTTCACAAATGGGACAACCAAGTTGTCCTTTAATGCTATACCCTGAGAGATTACCATACGCAGGAAAGTCGTTAATTGTGCCAAATAACATAGCTCTCAACTTGAATTTTTCTTCCTTATATGCATCATATACATCAACTCCATTCTCCCACAATACTTTCAAGTCTTCAATTAATGGAGCTAGATATATATCTATGTCATTTCCCGGTTGCTTTGGCCCAGAGATTATCATAGACATCATTGAATACTTGCGTTTCATGCATAGCCATGGAGGAAGGTTATATATAAACAAAATCACTGGCCATGTGCTATGGGTGCTGCTTTGCATCCCATAAGGGTTCATCCCGTCGGTGGCTAATGCAAGGCGTAGATTTCTATCTTCTTCCCCGAATTCAGGATACTCAATATCAAACTTCTTCCATTCTGGAGAATCAGCAGGATGGCGAAGCATGCCATCTTTAACCCTTTCATCTGCATGCCACCTTAAATTTCTCGCATCTTCTACATTACTATACAAGCGTCTGAATCTTGGCACTATGGGAAAATACCATAATGCCTTCTTCGGGCTCTTCCCATTCTCTTGGTAGCGTGATGCATTACACTTAGGACACTCAGTTAGTGACTTATACTCCTTCCTAAACAAAATGCAATCATTGGGGCAAGCATGTATCTTCTCATAGCTGAGGCCGACAGAGCGCAACACTTGCTTTGCATCATACGTTTTACTTGGAAGCTCATTTTCTTTCGGTAGCATTTGTTTAACAAGCAACAGCAGTTCTGTGAAGCCTGTGTCGCTCCACCCATTTCTTGCTTTCAAATTATACAGTTTCAACACTGCAGACAATTTTGTGAAATCAGTACAACCTTCATATAGAGGTGTCTCAGCATCACACTTCAATCTATCAAACATTTCAGGACAATCGTCAAGTTCCCGTTCAATCGCATCTGTCATCTCCTCAAGACGATCAGCTTCACATGTACTCATGTCAAGATTAGATGATCCACAGCTTTCACTATGCCCTCGACTACTATTACTCACATCTCTTGTCTCTCCGTGCTTTGTCCAACACTTGTAACTTTGATCAATTCCATTGATAATTAAGTGGCTCTCACAATCGGATGGCGAAACCCACTTCAAAAGGCAACACTTAAGACAGGGGCAAATAATCCTGTTGCGATCATCGGCGTGCTCAATCGCAAACTTAATAAAATCTTCTACCCCATCCCAATATTCTTTTGATAGACGATTGGCGGACATCCATTCTTTGCCCATGGTCCCCACTAAGATGAATCATTTAGAGGAAAATGTGATCAATGACTCAAAGATATTATGAGAATTAAACAAAAATAGAAAGTCAACACATGAGCCACTATTGATCACATTTATCCCTCTTTAATTCTACTTGCTAACAACTAGTAGTTGTTAGCAACTAGTAATTCAACAAAAATTTACTTTCACTTCAGTTTGAAAAATATTCTACTACTACTAATGTGCTATTTCATTTGAAAAAAATTCGACAGCATAACGGCTTATAACTTAGAATTCCCCAGCTTTATGGCAAAAAACCAAACCAGCACATAGTCAATTTCAATTACAAAAACAAAAATTGAAACATTAGCATTGCATTCCCTAGACTTTATGGCGAAAACAAAAAACTAAAACACCCTAAACCCAAACTGATCAAAATGCGAAACACCCATTTAGAATCAAGAACAGAAAAAAAACCCATTCGGCCAAATAGCAAACCCATTTTCGGTGTGTGCATGGTGAACGGTCCTAGCATTATCCTATCATTCCCTTTCCACTACAATCATTTCTCAAAGGAAGAACTAAAGGAAATAAGGGGAGCGAGTGAAGGATTACCAACCTGAAGCCGAAATGACAATCTGGAGAATGCACAACAACGACGAAGCAGGAGGATGCCGCAACGATAATGGAGGACACCGAGAGGGATGATGATGGAGGACGAGCAAGGATGAGCAAAAAAGCAAAAGGGAACGACCGAAAAAGAGGTGGGTACGGCGGCTTGGAGAGTCCGAAGCGGAAGGGGGCGCAATCGGGAGAATGCACGATAATGACGAAGCAGGAGGATGCCGCACCGATAATGGAGGACACCGAGAGGGATGATGATGGAGGACGAGCAAGGACGAGCAAAAAAAGCAAAAGGGAATGGCTGAAAAAGAGGTGGGTACGGCGGCTTGGAGAGTCCGAAGCGGAAGGGGGCGCTAGAAATTTTGAACTGAAGAGACTGAACAGGGGGAAAGGGACGGGTTTTTAAGCACAATACTTGACGGTTTCTATTAATAACCGTCAAGTATTCTCAAAGAATATTTGACGGTTTTAAATCAAAACTGTCAAGTATTACTAAACTTGACGGTTTCTCATTAAACCGTCAAGTTTACCTGTAATATACTTGACGGTTATAAAATAACCGTCAAGTATTTTTGGAATACTTGACGGTTTCTTTGAAACGGTCAATTATTGTTCTACTAAAATTGACGGTTTCTTTAGAAACCGTCAAGTTTTCTTCTGGGGGATTATATTTGACGGTTTTTGTGATAACCGTCAAATATTTAGCGTCAAGTATTCCCCAATTTGTAGTAGTGCCGGCAGCACTTGGAACACTGAAGATGCTACAAAATTTGAACATTTCACATAATAATCTCTCAGGTACCATTCCACCCCATTTTGATGACATGTCAAGTTTAACTTCTGTAGACATATCATACAACCATTTGGAAGGACCTCTTCCAAATACTCTTGCCTTTCGAAATATTACATTTGATGCAGTGAGGAACAACACAGGTTTATGTGGTAATGTCTCTGGCCTAGAACTATGCATTGAACATAAGAATGACCAACAAGGTCATTTGAATAAAAAAGAGAAGTTGTTATTGATATCATTACTATGTTTTGTTGCTTTGGTGATAGTGGCGGGTGGAATTTTTTGTATTGTAATTCGAAAATCAAAGAATGCCAAGCATGAAGATGACAAAGAATTAACTCAGAGTATTTTCTCCATATGGTGTTTTGATGGGGAAATTTTGCATGAAAAAGTTATTGAAGTTACAGAAGATTTTAATGACAAATATCTCATTGGGTTGGGAGCACAAGGAAATGTTTACAAGGCTGAGTTATTTGAAGGTCAATTTTTTGCTTTGAAGAAACTTCATCCAAATTGTAATACAAATCTCTCCAATCTTAAAGCATTCTCAAGGGAAATCGAAACTTTGACTGAAATCAAACATTGTAATATAGTAAAGTTACTTGGGTTCGTTTCAAATTCACGACTATCGTTCTTGGTTTATGAGTTCTTAGAAGGTGGTAGCTTGGATAAGATTTTGAAAAATCATAAGCAAGCAATTATACTTGATTGGGATAAGAGGGTGAATGTGGTTAGAGGTGTGGTTGATACATTATTCCATATGCATCATGGTCCCTCATGCCCTATAGTCCATCGTGACATATCAAGCAAGAACATAATGTTAGATTCGGAATTTCAAGAAGCTCATGTCATTGACTTTGGAATAGCAAGGTTCCTAAATCTTGACTCAAACAACATGACCTCATCATTTGCTGGTACCCTTGGTTATACTGCTCTAGGTGAGGCCCTCCCTTTATTGGGAGCCTAGCATCTTTGTTACTATTTTATGAAATGCAGTACACACACGTGCATTCCTTCTATCCTATACATAAGATACAAATAATTACAATAAAAAATTGATTAAAATAACAAATATGTAAGAAATATACTTTTTGTCTAAAAATATTCTTATTTATGGAATAAGAGAGGGAGTTTGGGAGAGAAAGATAATGAGTAGAAAAAGAAGTGAGAGAGAGAGAGTGTGTACTCAACGTAACCAACGAAGACAAAAATAGAAAAAGTTGTCTAAATTTCATGCATTCTTTAAGTGTATCTCACAAATAGAACTATGTGTGTATGCGAAAAAACCATATATCTTATATACTCCCTCCGATCCACAATATAAGCGAATGAGAGAAAAAATACAATGAGTCACATTTAAGTATTAATTATTGTGATGATAAAATTGAGAGATATATAAGCATTAATGACTTTTCAAATGACTTTTATTTTGGACCAAACCGACAAACTGTTGTTTTAGAAGCGGCGACTCATATTATGGATCAGAAGGAGTATGTATATGATCAGAGGCAGTGTGTGTGTGTGTAAAGTATTCTAATACTTTAACATGCATGGTGCAGAGATTGCGTTTACAATGCAAGTGAATGAAAAATGTGATATTTATAGCTTTGGTGTTGTCACATTGGAAATCCTAATGGGAAGACATCCTGGGGAGCTAATTCATTCTCTGACAGAGATTCCAACATCCTATAATAACATGCCATTTAAGGATGTGTTGGACCATCGGCTGCCTCCACCCTCAAACCTAATTGTTGAGCAAGTGATGTTGATTGCAAAGATAGCACTTTCTTGCTTGAATGAAGATCCACGTTTTCGTCCAACCATGGAACAAGTTTGTTTGGAACTTGTGAGGCCTAAACCATATTCGATGAGCCAGTTCAACAAAATCACAATTGGACAACTACTCATGAAAGTTTAATTATTAACTTCTTCAATACTCCTCTGCTCCTAAATGTAAAATATATTTTATAATGTAATTTACGTTACAAAATGGGTCTCATAGGACCGGAAGAGTATATAATTACTTTCTTTACCTTACATTTTCTTTTGTCTATAATGTGAAGTCATCTTGGTAATTTGTATTAAATGTCTATGTTATTGCATATGTTATTCACTGTGGATTTGACTTTATATTATTTGTACTCTCTAGATATTAACATTAACAAATGTAGGAATTAAAATGTGCAATCAGAATGTTTCAAAATTGAAGTCAACTTATTCTTTTGCTCTACTTTAAAAACTAATGCTGCCAAAAGATCGATTTAATGATAGTTAGGTTCCTTATAATTTTTAAAATATAAGCTACAAATATTGTTTCAGATACTTACAACTTATAAGTCTCAATTGCAGATAAGGCATTTAAGTTTCGAATATAACTTTTAATTTGTAACTGAAATTTCTCTTTGCAACCATCTGAATTGATATTTACAACTCATGTTTTAAAAAAAAAAAAATCAGAGATCTGACTGTCAATAAATTGTTATTTTAGGACATAAATATCGTTCTTCCATAACTCTTTAGTTAAACTTTTTGTAACACCAAAAAAAAAAAAGTCTTTTGCTGCACCTTAAAGATTATGAGCTGGAGAGATAATAAAAACGAGAAGTGGCATTTTTTATTTTTCTTTTATAAACTGAAATGGCTTGCCTACATATATATACATATATATATACACGTATATATCACCTTCAAGATCTGATTAACAAGAGACTTCTAAAAGAGTGGGTTTGCCAAATACCAATAGCAAAAGGCTAAGTATAAGGGCACATCAAACAGGGAAGCTAAGATGACGCGACAGAAAGTAATTTTTGAAGATTAAATTAAGCTATCTTCACAACAATCTTGAAACGTTCATGCATAGCTATCTTTTAAGACTGAGCTATATAAGTTTGACGTTCCAAGTTTTTATTTAATTGTTATGTTTCTATCATTATTCCAGCTTGAAATCCCCGTCCAATTTTTACAATATTTAAACATAAGTCCCCATCAATCACCCCATAAAATATTCTGCAGAAAGAACTTAATTTAATCACACTTTCGTCTTCTTCCATTTGCTCTACCATTCTTTCTATTTGACAAAAATCCAAATATCTCTCTCTCCCTCTCCCTCTCTGTGTATATCCTTCTCTTTTCTGCAAATAAGCATTCAAAACATAATAATCTTCTCTTTCACAAGCACGGAAATTACAAAAATGGTCATCCTTTTCTGGGTTTTGGCCTTCACGTCTGTCTTCTTTTTTGTTCTCTTGTTAACCTTCCTCCTCCTCCTGGTGGTGTCCCTCTTCGCCGGGAAGTCCATCGGAGACCCAAAGTATGCTCCGGTGAAAGGTACCGTGTTCCACCAGCTCTTCTACTTCAACAAGCTCTTCGATCACCAGACAGAGACAGCGAGAACCCTAAGAACTTTCCGGCTTCTGGGTCCACGGATGAGCGTGCACTACACCGCCGATCCGATGAACGTGGAGCATGTTCTAAAGCGGCGATTCGAGGAGTACTCGAAGGGGAAGTACGACCGGGAAATCTTAAGGGATCTGTTCGGAGAAGGGATCTTCGCGGTGGACGGCGAGAAATGGAAGAAGCAGAGAAAGCTGGCGAGCTTTGAGTTCTCCACCAGAGTTCTTCGGGATTTTAGTAGCTCTGCTTTCAGAACCAACGCTGCTAAACTGGTTCGACTTGTCTCGGGATTTTCTGAGAAAGGTCTGCAGGTAGGTCCTTTTTTTTCTTTTGAGGGGGGGGGGGGGTAAACTTCAAATATTTTCCTGGAAAGTTTGGAAAGAAAATAAGAGAAAAGAGGGAGGGTTAGAATATTATTCCCTCAAAAAAAGAAGTGAATCCAAATATAACATCTCCTTTTAGCGGATTTGCATTGGGTCCTTATCAGTTTTGATGAGCACCCAATACTCATCAGATCTGGACCCTCCAGGTCTGATCTGGACGGTTCAAATTTATTTTTATTTTTACTTTTATTTTTTAAAAATAGTTATTTTAATAGGTATAGGATAAAAAATAAAGATAATCTCTTAACTATCATTCTTTAAAAATATAACTTTTTCTATTTTAAAATAATTATTTAATAATATTAAATCTAGATCTGGACGATCCAGATTGCTCATCAGGTGATGAGCATTGGGTGCTCCTCCTTAGCCACTTTGTCGAAGTCAAAATTTCATTTATTTGTGCGTTTAATAGGTAAACATCCTTCAGCATGTTATTGCGTGTACATTTTTAGTTAATTCTATATGGTTTTGTGGATTTAATTTAGATAATTTGACTTTTTAATTATTTTTAAATTTTTATTTAAATTATCTTTTTAGGCTGGTTGTTTTAAAATTTAGCTTTTTTTATCTTCTTCCTTCAGAATAAAAAATATTAAAACCAAAAAATAGGATATAAATTATCTATACTAAATTTTAATGATTAGGAAAATTGCACATATATATTCAATATGTATGAACTGCAGACAAAGGAACTTTGTTATGATTTACTCTTATGCCGGCACTCTAAGTATTGATAGCAAGACATGCATGCACACACACAGATATATATATATATATATATATATATATATCCATAACATACATAAAGGGGATAATTAATTTCACAAGATCCAATTATAGTTTAATTTAATTTTTTATATCAAAAAATTTTTAATTTAATTTTAAGAGTTAAGGTTCATCCAATGCTTTCAAGTTTTTTTTTGGGTGTTGGATTTGTTTATTTAGCACATCGAGGTATTTTTCTAAGTGTGTTTAGCACCTTAATATAAGAGCAAAATTGCACTACAAATGTTTTTAGGTGCTGGGTAAATCATAAAATATTTTATAGTGCTCAACACCTCTGAAAAAATGTTTCAGTTGTGTCTCTTTCTCTCTCTCTGACATTTATGTAAAGAGATACATGCGCACATAAATCTGCGGATATACATATCACTACAAAAAAACAGCGAATTAGCGACAGAATTTGCGACGGAAACAAATTCCGTCGCAAATTAGCGACGGAAATTCCGTCGCTAATTTTTTTGACAGATTAGCGACGGAATTTCTGTCCGTCGCTAATCCGTATTTAGCGACGGAACCGTATTTAGCGACGGAATTAGTGACGGAATCTTTTTCTGTCAGACAATTCCGTCGCTAATCTGTCAAAAAAATTAGCGACGGAATTTCCGTCGCAAATTCTGTCGCAAAGTTTAAGAAAATAAATTACATAGGATATATATATAAGTAGGAAAATACTGTTTATCATAATCTATTTAAATCATTTAATTTTTTATATAAAATAATTTATTAGATTTTATTATAGTAGTTATTTTTTGAATTTTTTGAATAACAAGATTTTTTGACTAATTGTAAATGATTTTCTTCAAATATATAAACCACATATACATATATAATATAATGTAATATAATATATATATAATTAAATTGTATATCTTATCAATGTTAATTAAAAAATAAATTTAAAAATTATTTATGAAAAATTATTTATGATGTAAAATTCAAAATTAGTGTCGTTAGAAATTAAAATGATATTAAAATGATTTTTAAAAAATAAAAAATTATAAAAATAGTAAAACAAATATTTAAAAATTATTTTTTCATTAAAATAGTTATTATTGAAATTATCATATAGTATATTTTTAGTTTTTAATAATATATGTATATATAATTGTTTGTGTAAAATAATATAATATATATTTAATTTTACATAATAAGTTAACAGGTTCATTACAGCTCAACTGGTAAAGCCGTACATGCGCACAGAGGAGGTCCTGGGTTCAAGCCATGGAGAAGTCACTTTGAGAAGGGAATTATGTGGTGGTGACACGTGGCAGGCAGAGGTGTGACACGTGGCAGTAGATGTGAGGTGGCAGCAACACGTGGAGGTGGTCTCAGTGATGACGTGGCAATTGGTAGAGGTGCCACGTGGCATTTTATTTTATTTTTAAAAAAATCGAGTTAGCCACGGATTAGCGACGGAATTTTCCGTCGCTAATTCCGTCGCAAATCTGTCGCTAATCCCGTCGCTAAATTCTGTCGCTAAAACCATGTTTTTTTGTAGTGTATATAGAGTGTGTTGTTTTTGTAGGATATATTAATGAGGTGCACGTTGGACTCGATATTCAAAGTAGGGTTTGGAGTGGAACTGGAAGGAACAAGCAAAGAAGGGAGCGAATTTATGAAGGCGTTTGATGAGTCAAATGCTTTGGTTTATTGGCGTTTTGTGGATCCATTGTGGAAGATCAAGAGATATCTTAACATTGGCTCTGAAGCTGCGCTCAAACAAAATGTCCAATTCATTGATCGTTTTGTTCATCGACTCATCGCCACCAAGAGACATCACTTGGCAATGCACCAACATCACGTAAGTTTACTTGTAGTCCTTAATCTAGAACCTAATTAAGGAGTTGATATTGATTCTATATGTAAGACATATTTTACAAGTTTTTTATTTTTTTTCAAATTAACCCTATTGATATTTTCTCAATAACAATAAGTAGGAGAAGGAGGGAGGAAAGGAATTGAGAAAAATGCTTAGGATGTTTTAGAAAAACATGTCATATTAATTAATTTAACTAATATCTTTAATATACTTAAATTAGTTAATTAGGTCTCACATTAAGAATTAAAAAGTATTAAAATTATATTCCCTTCTATCATAAATATAGAATCTGGCCAGATAACTAATGCTTTTGTCGGTACGGAAAGGTAGTCTTCTTACCCATATTCAAGTTGACCCGATAGTGCAACGGATTCTGTAAAGAACAGATAGAAGGAATTTGATTGACATCAGAGGATAAAATAATTAGTTAAGCTAGTTATTTATTTTAAAAAAATATGATTAAGGTGCACCTAACATCCTATTTTTTCAATAGAGCACTCAATATTTTAAACTAATTTGTAGTTTATCCAGCACCATAAAGTATGTTTTAGTGTAGCACCTAGCATTTTGAAGTATTTTGATGCAAGTTTTATCATCAAGTATTCTTCTAGCAGCAACGAGTACCCTAAATTTAGGATACTTAGTGATATTTGAAAAATATATTCTTTAAGGTGCTGGATAAAAAAAAACAATCTACTAAAAAGATATTTGTAGGATAACGAGTGTTACTAAAGGAATATTTTAGGATGCTGAGTGAGCAAAAAATTAATCTAGATATTAAGTGCTATTAGAAAAATATTTTAGGACACTAGATTTAATTTTTTTTATTGGTGAAAGGATACTAGATGTTATTTAACCCTTATAAAAAATGTGTCTATTGCATTCATTTTAATCATTTGCATTGAGAACTACTTTCTTGATTAAAGAAAAACCTTTTTAACTATGTATGATCAATAGGAAGATTATAAATTTAAGAGATCAGACAAAAATAGATTAAAATTGTATATTAAAACCAAAGCAAACTCCTCTATATAGCTTTTACATTTATGATCAAAAGGAGTATTTTTCAATGTTGATTCCATATTTGAGGAAGATTATTTCTGAAACGAACATGAAAACATGAATTTTCTTTTGCTTTTGGTGGGTATCAGAATGAGAAAGAGGACATTCTATCTAGGTTTTTGACGGAGAGCAAGAAGGAGCCAGAAACTATGAACGATAAGTATCTAAGAGACATAATTCTGAACTTCATGATTGCTGGCAAGGACACAAGCGCCAACACTCTCTCATGGTTCTTCTACATGCTCTGCAAGAACCCTCTTGTTCAGGACAAGATTGCTCAAGAAGTGAGAGATAATGTCACTTGTAATATACAAGAAAGTAAACCCAAGATCGATGAGTTTGTGGCCAATATAACAGAAGCCACTCTTGAGAAAATGCACTATCTGCAGGCAGCACTTACAGAAACCTTAAGGCTTTACCCTGCAGTTCCCGTAGTAAGTTCTATATTAATTATCTCCCTTAATTCATTAAAGTTCTCTAGATCTGTGCCAAACAGAAAATATACAGCTTCATTTAAGTAATGATGACATGGGTATAATAGAGATTGCACATATGTTTTAATTGAATTCCCTGCAGTGGAGTCCAATCCCAGTTAATAATTTCCATCAAAGCCACCAAGACTCTGATAAACTTATCAAGCATTCAATATAAACCAGATCGTACGTAAAACATGCACGTTCTTCGCACGAAATTTGAGATTAGTCAAATACTAGGAATACATGGCTTTCCATTTATAGGTATATACTACCTTCTGTCCTTAATATAAAAGTTCATTTAACTTTTATTTTGGTCCTAAATATAAAATCTTAATACATTTTGTCTTTTACATTTGTCTTTTTTTTTCCAAGATAGTCATTATAATAACAGTAGGTTTAGCTAATACACTTGATTGGTAAAGATATTTTAAAAAAGACAACACCTATTTATTACTAATAATTAACTTAACTAATTTTTTAATATACTAAAATTAGTCAATTAGCTCTTATATTAAGTACTGGAGGCAGTAGATTATTAGAAGGATGATTGAACTTTATTCAAGAATGTGTAACTTGTGTTTGTAATGAGGTCGGGTAATGATAGTCTCTATCTAATAATATAAGATATATCTATGCCTTTTCGGTTTAATTAACTTTTTTTTTTGGGGTAAAAATTGACGTTTCTATATGTTTTGGTTTGTAACTCTCAAATAAGGATGGGAGGACTGCGGAAACAAATGACATCCTCCCTGATGGCCATAGACTGAAGAAAGGAGATGGAGTTTATTACATGGCTTATGCTATGGGACGCATGTCCTACATTTGGGGCACCGACGCCGGCGAGTTTCGACCCGAAAGATGGCTCAAAGATTCGACTTTTCAACCCGAATCCCCATTCAAATTCATAGCTTTCCATGTTTGCATCACTCTCTTTCTTCATTTTTCTCTTCCTTGATTCGTATACAAGTTATTCTATCTTCATAAAGAACTAGTTTTAACACTCATTATCTTGATGAGCACTCTAAGCTTATCAGATCTGGACTGTCTATATATGATTTGAATAGTTCAGATTTAAAATCTTTAATTAGTGATTTTTAAATAGAAAAACTATTTTTTGAAAGAATGACAGTTAAGAGATTATCTCTATTTTAGATTCTATACATATTAAAATAATTATTTTGAATAAATAAAAATAAAAAAGAAATCAAATTTGAACTATCCATATAAAATATAGATATGATGATCAGATTTGATAAGTTGATGGTGCTTATCAAAGTGATAAGCACCAAAACTAGTTCAATCTTCATATATATTGTTATTCAATATTTCCTCTGGAAGCTGGTCACGGGGATTGGTTTGATCCTTAATGGTGGTGATGATTTCTTTAAACGCAGAATTTTATCAGTGGCAATAATGATTAAAAGGGACATTTTAGAAGAATCAACACATACTTCATTAAAAAAAAAAAAAAAGAAGAATCAACACATACTGACTACAAAAATAATTTATTAATTAATTTTCTTAATATCTATAAATTATAGAGTTATGTAGCTTATGTATTTAGGACCTAAGAAATTAAAATATGATATATTCATTTGATTTGCAGGCAGGACCTCGGACGTGTTTAGGGAAGGACTTTGCGTACAGGCAGATGAAGATACTATCAATGGCTCTTCTTCGCTTCTTCATCTTCAAATTGGACGATGAAAGCAGGAGTGTGACTTACAAGACAATGTTTACACTTCATATTGATAAAGGTCTACCCATCCGTGCCATCCCAAGGGCTTGAAAATAAGAGATAGAGAGATAAAATTGATGTCTCAAGGAATGTAAAAATAAATAAAAAATCTCCTAAAAGTTGTATCAAAGTTTTAGTGCCAACTTGAAATAACGTGACGTTGTAAAGAAAAACCCATATACCACACTCCAAGCAGCATCTCTGTATGTGTATGTTTTTATTGCCTTCTGGTGTATATATATGAAAAATTGTGTATAAATTATTAACTCCCTGCTTTCCATTAATATAATGAAGCCCCCCATTGTATAAAAAACCGTCATCAAAAGTAAAAATGACTGCCAATTAATTACAAAAATGCTATAGTTTTGTTTTTTTTTATGGTGTTTTTTGGATGATCATCGTAAATTAGCGCCGTGATATCTCTATTCTCTAATAGTGATTGGAGGCTGAGAATTTAAAAATGGAACTTAGTAAATGGGGGGCTATCGATCATTTTGGTTTAAGAAGTTACTGCCTCTAGTCTTTGATATAAAATCCAATTTGTAGTTTGATGTGAGTTACAAACTAAATATTATATATTAAAGACTAGAGGCAGTATATACATACAGAACTAAAAATTAAGATATGTTTAGTGTTTTGCTATATCAGATATAATGGCTGTTTCTGCGTAAGTGGGAGATCACAAGTTCAATCCCCTTATAAATTTAAAGAATCTGTCTTTGCCTGCCTTTTAATTCAAAAGAAAAAAAAAAGAGAATTACAATGAGGTTTAAAGAAGGAAAATAAGTACTAAAAAATCATAGTAACCGGTAAAACTTTTTTGTGAATATATGTTCGTTTCATATAAAACTTTAGGGAAAAACCTATATAAATACCTTCAAAATATAAAACCCCAAATCAATACTTCAAATTTCACGAATACCAAATCAATATTCAAATACTAAATTAGCATTTAGAAATGTTGTTGGATCAATATTCGAATATTAATCTTGTTTGCTCCCATCATCTCCTCACACACTCTCTCTCCCCTCGCTCCCCATTCGGCAGCAATCTTACTAGCTTTGCAAGTGCTTGTTGGATAAGAAGGTAAGGTTAGAGGAGGTGCATGCGAGAGAAGACTACATTGATAGGAGATGGATGGGAAAGGGTACTTGTTTTCAATGTTTTTCTTCATTCTTCTTCAACTTCTATTGCTTTGTTCTCCTTACTCTTGGCTCCAACAAGTGTCCACCTAATCGCATCTTTGACCTACACACCCTCACACGCATGTACTGCCCCTTCCCTCTGCTGGTTCCCTCATCGTCCGCTGCTTCTCCATTCTAAGTAAGGAATTTTATTGACAAATGTCCAAGTGAAATAATGACAACATTGAAAAGAGACTATGGGGTGAGTCTAACATATAAGCAAACATATAGAACTAAGAAAAAGGAAATGGAGGAAATACATAGCAGGTTTGAGTAATCATACATGTTTAATACCTTGGATTTGTCATTCAATGTAGAAAATTCTATCATTGTCAGTGAAAATTTGATTTGTAGTCAATTGTTATACTGAAATTGTTAATAGCTACTTTTTTGTTGCTACTAGCAACATGCTATATTCAATGAATTTGTGCAGCCCACTTTCTGTGTACTTATTGTGCACTTGTTCAGTTTACTCCAACGTGTAGACTTAAAAATTTTCACTTCATTTGACCTTTATACATTTTCACTTACTATGGCAACATATAATTTGCCCAAGTTTAGCGTAGATTACGTAAAGTCTCTTCATATAAAGTTCTTGCCAATATATATGAAAGAGTTATTAATGGCCCTAACAAAAGGGCAATATGTGATTTGTCCAAGTTTAGCTATTCTTTTACCTTGTAATGAATTTTGCCAATTACTTGTTATCAATATATCTAAAAGTGTGGTTGTTAATCTATATGAAAGAGTTGTCAATGGTCCTAACAAAAGGGCAACATGTGGTTTGCCTAAGTTTGGCTATTGATTTCCCTTGTAATGAATTTTATAGATTACTTGTTGTTAATACATATAAAAGTGTTGTTAATCTATATGAAAGAGTTGTTAACAAGCCTAACAAAGAGGCAACATATGATTTGCCCAAGTTTGCTACTTGTAATGAATTTCACAGATTACTTGTTGCCAATATATATAAAAGTATTGTTAATCTATATGAAAGAGTTGTCAATGATCCTAATAAAGAGGCAACATGTGATTGCCCGAGTTTGCTACTTGTAATGAATTTCGCAGATTATTGTTGCCAATACATATAAAAGCATTGTTAATGTATATGAAAGAGTTGCCAATGACTTTGTTAAAGTGGTAACATGTGATTTGCCCAAGTTTGGCCATTTGTTTCCCCAATAATGAATTTTGTGGATTACTTGTTGTCAATACATATAAAAATATTATTAATCTATTTGGTAGAATTATCAACAGTCCTAACCAGTAGGCAATATGTGATTTGCTGAAGTTTGGTATGTGATATATAAAAAGTTGCTGATGACCCTTGAATAAATGTCATAAATTACAAAATACCAAAAACATTAGGGTCATAAGAATTAAGCAATAATTCTACATTATGTACAACATATGATGTCGCACAAGTAGATTGAATATAACATATTACTAGAAATAATTATGGTATAGCTATTAACAACTTTACTTTAATCATTAACTATACAAATTAGACTTTCCATGACAGAAACAAAATTTCCTATATTAGATTGAGCATTAACAACAATGGTGATGTAACAGTCAAATAACAACAATGCTCAAGCAATGATTCTACACAATCAATTAACTAGTACGTATTATTCAAAATCAGTCCGCACCATACAAAATGCAGGCAAACCCTCACAGGGAACAGAGATAACAGAAAAGATACGGGAGGTGGGAAGAGGAGCAACAGAAAGATCAGGAAGGGGAGAGACGGTTACACAGAGAGAATTAACCCAATTCATGCCCATCCCCTCAACAGACTTTAGCCCTATTTAACATGCAGCTTCCTCTAGCATTCGTAGCTTCCAGGTCTTTTTCCTTTCACGCTGGCTGCGTCATACCAGGCCTGGCCCATTCACCATAACATCTGAATTTGGGCTTGTTACAATACCACCCCCATTGGAGCTAACCTTGTCCTCAAGGTCAAAATTTGGGTACAGTGCTTGCAACTTGGACTAATCCTCCCAAGTTGGTTTTGCACAACCATCCCACAGCACCAAAAATTGGTGGACCCAGCGATCATTGCGAGAGATAGTCTGCTGATCCAATACCTCCATTGGATTACACATAGGTCCTTCTGGCAACGTAGAGAGTGGCAACAGAAAATAAGCAGTATGATTTCTGTCCCCTTGGAATTTCTTCAGCAGTGAAATGTGGAAGACTGGATGGATCTTAGAGTGTTCGAGCAGAGCAAGATGATAGGCGATAGGACCCACCCTCTCTACAATTTGAAATGGACTGAAATATACCAAAGCCAATTTCTGGAACAGTCGCAACTAAACCGAATGCTGACGATATGGTTGTAACTTCACCAAAACCCAGTCATTGACATCAAACGAAATCTCTGAACGATGTTTATCAGCATTTTGTTTCATCCTGTCCTGTGCCTTCTATATATTGTGACGCAGTAACAGCTCGAGCTGAACATATATATCCCAGGGAGTATCTTCGAGGGATGAATGTTGGAGTAAAGGTGGTGGATCACGTCCGTGTATGACTTTAAATGCGGTCATACTCGTGGAATGGTGATATGATGTGTTATACCAATACTCGGCCCAAGGCAAGTAAGCGAGCCACTTTCGCGAGTAGTCAAAGACAAAGCAACGTAAATACATCTCAAGGCACTTGTTCAGGATTTCTGACTGGCCATCAGATTGAGGGCAGTACGCAGAGCTGAAGTTGAGTTGGGTGCCCTGTAGCTTCATGAGATGTCGCCAGAAAGCACTGGTGAAGGTTTTATCTCTGTCAGATACGATGGTGCACGGCATTCCGTGTAGCTTAACAATATTATGCAGAAAGGCTTCTGCGATTTGAGCGTTGGAAAAATGGGCAGGCATAGCGATGAAGTGCCCATATTTTGACAGACAATCTACCACTACCAGAATAGCACTGAAAGTCTTGACAACTGGTAGCCCAACGATGAAATCCATATCAATGTCTTCCCAAATTCGTTTCGGAATCGGTAGGGGATTGAGCAAACCAGCAAGTTGTAGGGTGGAAATTTTGGCCTGTTGACAGATAATGCAGCAACGAATAAAAGACCGAATATCCTGCCTCATACGGGTCCAATAAAACAATACTGCAACTCTGTGAAATGTACGTAAGAACCCCGCATGTCCCCCTGTTACTGAAGAATGGAATTCCTCCAAAATCCTACGAATCAAGCTAGAGTAGTCATAGGGAATAACTAAACGATTTTTCCAGTATAAAAATCCCTGTCATATGTGATAGTTGGGTAACGCAGTTGAGTCCTCCTCAATCGTCTTCTTAAGCTGTTGTATAAGAGTCAACGATTGCACCTCATCATAAACGGTATCCATAAAAGAGTGTTGTAGGCTTGATAAAGCCATTATCTCTCCTCTTGACAAAGCATCGACAGCTTGATTCTGCTTTCTCGGTTTATACTCAATTGAAAATCAGTAACCCAACAAATTCGGTAAACAAGCCTCTTGCTCAGGTGTCTGTATAGATTACGAGTCCAGGTGTCGTAAACTCGTATGATCAGTTCGTATGATGCACTGATGCCCCAAGAGATAATGACGGAACTTCGCCACTGCTTCAGTAATAGCGTACAGCTCTCTGACATACACAGACTGGGCTTGCATTTGAGGTGAAAGCTTTTTGGAAAAAAAAGCAATGGAATGATTACTTTGGCTCAAGACAACACCGATGCCGACCCCTGATGCGTCTGTCTCTAAGACGAAAGGTTTCTCAAAATTTGACAGAGCCAAAACGGGAGCTGCCATCATCATCTGTTTCAAACCCTCAAAAGCTAATTGAGCCTCTGGATTCCAAACGAACCTGTCCTTAACAAGGAGACACGTTAATAGGCCCACCCGTTGGGCATAGTTTTCGATAAAGTGCCCGTAATAGCCACTAAGCCCCAAAAAACCCTTCAGTTGGGTGACATTGGTTGGAGTGGGCCAATCCTGGATAGCCCGAATCTTCTCTAGGTCGACTTCTACTCCCTTGCCAAAAACAATATGGCCTAGGTACTTAATGCAGTTTCATCCAAAGGAGCATTTAGAGAGTTTAGCAAAGAGTCGATGTTTTTCCAGCTATTCCAACACCATTTCGACCTGCTGAACGTGCAACTCCCATGATGGGCTGTAAATTAGAATATCATCAAAGAATATAAGAACGAATCGTCGCAAAAATGGTTGAAACACCGTGTTCATCAATGATTGGAAAGTTGCCGGGGCATTGGTGAGTCCGAAAGGCATTACAAGCCATTCGTATAATCCCAGATGAGTCCTGAAGGCTATCTTTTCTCATCAAAATTTGGTGATAACTTGATCGCAAGTCCAGCTTAGAAAAATAAACAGAGTCATGAAGTTCATCCAGCAGCTCGTCCACGGTCAGCATTAGGAAGGCATCTTTAATGGTGACCGCGTTGAGGGCCCTATAATCCACACAGAATTGCCAAGACCCATCTTTTTTTTTTTTACAAGCACTACTGGTGCTGAAAATGGACTAGAACTTGCCTGAATCAAACCTTCAGTTAATAACTCAGAAACCATTTTTTCTATCTCCGCTTTCTGGCTAAATTGGTAACGATAGGGTCGAACTCGTACAGGACAGGACCCGGGAGCTAAATCAATTCGATGTTTATGGTTGCGTGTGGGCGGGAGGCCCTTTTGGCTTATCAATCACGGCCCCATATGCCTTGAGAACCAACAAAAGGTCCTCAGGTATAGAATCATCAAAGGTCATCACGGTTGAAGAAGGTTCTATTTTCTCCATTGTAAAAATCTGGGCAACAACGTTCATGCGGTGCAATATGATGAGATGATTTAATTGCGCATGGCATAGAGGGGTGCCACGAAACCCTTTCAACATGACAAACTGACCCTTCTGTAAGAAACGTATCATTGAGGAATTATAGTAGACCACGTGGGGCCCTAACGTCTCCAGCCAATCGGCACCAATCACCACATCCACCCCTACTACCGGAGGTATGTATAAGGTCAATGGCAGTGTATGTCCATCGATTTCGATCGACAAGTCTCGCATAATAACATCGCTGGACAAGACCTTCCCTGTTCCCCCTAGGACCCTCAACTCTGTTGTCTTCTCAATAGGCCATCGCAAGTGGTTAGTAATCCTTGGGTGTATGAAATTATCATCGCTTCCTCCATCCAACAAGATTTGAACCAAGTGGCCCTGTATCAGACCATTAAATCAAATTGTAGCTGGTCCTTGGGTTCCTCTGAGGGCATACAATGACAGGTGGTGTAAGGGAGTCGAGTGGTCATCCTCTACTGGTACCGCGACTTCTTCATTGGCATCTTCTTCTTCCCTTATAAGCATCATTAACTGTTTATTCGGGCATTTATGCGAAGGCGTAAACTTAGCATCACACGTGTAACATAGACCCTTCTCGCGATGTATTTGCATTTCAGCTGCGGTCATCTTCTTGATCGGCGGCGCATTTGGGGTGGGTAGAAGAGGAGATAGGTTTGCCTTCCCATTGCTAACGTGACTGGATGTGGCTACGTTAGACCTTCCGGTGTACTGGAAACTTGGGTTGATGGTTGTTTTAGTGCCTCCTCCTGCTATCGGTGGCATTGCTATTTTGGGCTTGGACAAATTCAACCCATACATTGATGTTTCTGCGAACAATCGAGCCAAGGACATCGCCTTCAGTACTGAAGTGGGTCTTTGTACCAGCACGTCCCTCTTGAGCTCCGGTTTTAAACCACCCAAGTAACAGTCAAGCAATACAAACTCTGGGACCTCCTCTATACGATTGCCAGAGATAGGAAAGTATTATTATATTCATCCAAGGACCCACACTGAACGAGCTTGAAGAGTTGGGCTCGCACACAATCAAACTGTGAAGGTCCATAGTGTTCTTCAATCGCCTTAACCAGAGCATCCCAATTCGGAATCAACCGGGCCTTCTCCATGGTCTGGAACCAGGGTAACACCTCTCCATCAAAATGCACCGAGGCAATGATCATGCGTTGAGAGTCCTTGACCCCGTAATATTTGAAGTATTGATCAGCTTTGAATATCCAGTTAAGAGCATAAGATCCATCAAAACAAGGAAAATCCATTTTGATCTGCTTGATTAGGTTACTATTCGCCAATGTCAATGGTACAAGCAGTTTCCCCACAAAGGTGGACTCTGACTTGCCCTCGCCCTCCGCTTGCGAGAACTTCTGATTCAAATTCTCGATTGTTTTCATGATCACGTCTAATAGACCTTCGATTCTGCCAAAGCGACTAGTAGCTTCTTCAATGAAATCATTGGCTCGTCTCATATCTGCTTGAAGTTCCTTGAGTCTGGTATTTTCGCCATTAGGAAACTCTCAACAAAAGCACCAATGTGATGAGCATAAGCCCAAAAGGAGAGCCCAATCCCAAAAGACTAGCCTATTGGGAGGGAGAGCCCCTTGAACTTATAAACCCCACAACACTTGTGAGATTTCCCAATGTGGGACTCATAACAGAGCACCCCTCTCGAGAGTCGATGTCCCCGGCGGCTCCACTCTACGGCACTTCACTCGGTCTTCTTACTGGTCAGAACCCTCTGCAGGGAGCCCTTTCCGGTTGGCCAACTCTCAATGAAAGCACCAAATGTAACAGTCAAATAACAACAATGCTCAAGCAATGATTCTACGCAATCGATTAACCAGTACGTATTATTCAAAATCAGTCCGCACCATACAAAATGCAGGCAAACCCTCACAGGGAACAAAGATAACAAAAAAGATACGGGTGGTGGGAAGAGGAGCAACAGAAAGATCAGGAAGGGGAGAGATGGTTACACAGAGAGAATTAACCCAATTCATGCCCATCCCCTCAACAGACTTTGGACCTATTTAACATGCAACTTCCTTTAGCATTCGTAGCTTCCAGGTCTTTTTCCTTTCACGCTGGATGTCTAGCCCATTCACCACAACATCTGAATTTGGGCTTGTTATAGGTGAGCCCCTATATTAGTAAATAACTAGAATGAATATGTGATTAACTACAATTTAATAGCAAACGACAATGAACCAGCAAGCCAATAATAGGTAATCTGATTAACTAGAAGTGACGGAAGTTGCAGGCAAAGGAAAATAGAGGAAGAAGTAGTGATGAATTTGTGACAAGGAGATTGTGAAAGATGTCGACTGTGTGTAGTGAATTGTTAAAAGAATGTCTGAGAAATACCAAAGCATGATAGGAGAGGGAAGTAACAGTAACGAGTTGGGGTGGGGAAGATGACGACGTGAGGGAAGTGGGGACGGAAAGTCGTGATGGTGGGTGGGACAACTTGCTGATAAAGGTGTCGCAGTTGATGGAGAAATCGTTGTTGGCGAAGGTGTAGTGGCCATGAGGGGATGAGTGTCGTAGTGTGAAGACTTGTAAGGAGAAATAACAGGGCGGGGGGGGGAAGAGCAAGAGCAAAAACAATGGAAGAAAGAATCAAGATAACGAGGTCTTTTTACCAAATTTGCAAATCCCAGATTAATACTTAACACTAATTTGGCATTATGTAGTTGGGGATTACTATATTGGGTTTTTGATATTTTGAAGGTACTTATTTGTCTTTTCCCCAAAACTTTATTACAATTTTTTTGAAAAAAATTAAGAGAATTGTAATAAAATCTCATACAAAATAAATAACTACCAAAAAGTTCTAATAGCAAGTGAAGAGCTGTTATTTTATATTCTGAAATTTGTCATTATGTTCGGCTACCATTAAGACCTTATAATAATTATATTAGGGAAAATTTCACTGTAGGACCGCACAAGACAATTAATCTCAAAGAGCCCCCAAAACTTTCTGAAACCTCACTGCAGGACCAAGGGGCCAATCTGATATTAATTCCACAAATGAAATGACGCCACTGCCCCTAGTAGGAGGGAACAAGTGCGGGAGAGTGCATTTGCAATGAGAACTAGCCAATTTGCAGAATAAATACATATGTTCACACGTGGAATCAGTCCGTTCACATGTGGACTGGTTCACCTGATGCATGTGTCCGTGAGGGAACAAGTGTGGGAGACGCATTTGCAAGGGAAACTAGCCAATTTGCAGATGAAATACATATATTCACACGTGAAATCAGTCCGTTCACATGTGGACTGGTTCACCTGATGCATGCGTCCATGAAGGAACAAGTGCGGAAGAGCGCATTTGCAAGGGGAATTAGCCAATTTACAGAATAAATACATATATTCACATGTGAAATCAGTCCGTTCACATGTGGACTGGTTCACCTGATGCATGCGTCCGTGAGGGAATAAGTGCGGGAAAGCGCATTTGCAAGGGGAACTAGCCAATTTGCAGAATAAATACATATATTCACACGTGGAATCAGTCCGTTCACATGTGGACTGGTTCACCTGATGCTAAGGGTAGTGACGTCATTTCGTTTGTGGAATTAATATCAGATTGGCCCCTTGGTCCTGCAGTGAGATTTCAGAAAGTTTTGGAGGCTCTTTGAGATTAATTGTCTTATGCGGTCCTACAGTGAAATTTGCCCATTATATTATTCTTTTGAAATTGTATTGCAATTCTCTCGGAAAAAAAATTGGGAAAATTTCACTGTAGGACCGCAGAAGACAAAAAATTTCAAAGAGCCCCCAAAACATTCTGAAATCTCACTGCAGGACCAAGGGGCCAATCTGATATTAATTCCACAAGCGAAATGACGCCACTGCCCCTCATTTTACTTCCGCTGAAATTTGAAAATAAGGCGAAAAAGCGACGGTCAAAAGTCCTCCCGCTCTCTCTCTATATGCGAACGTAACCCGTGTGCGAAAAGTGTTCCCTCTCCCGGTCTGCGAACGTGCAACCACTCTGGGAAAACTGCTGCGTCTCTCGGTCTGCGAACGTGCTACCACTCTACGAAAAATCTGCCCTCTCCCGACTGCGAACGTGCTACCTCTGTGGGAAGATTCCTGCCTCTTGCAATCTGCGAAAAGTGTTCGACGTGGCCCCCAAAAATTCTATCAGCTTCAATCTGCGGGTTCGTGGTAATCACTAGAAGCGGAAGGAGAATAAGAAGAGGCCGACAAAGGAGGAAACTTGCAAGGCTATCGACAAAGAAGGAAGAAGCAGGGCGAGAAGAAGTCACTGATTTCCATTTGGTAAGCTTCGCGGTCCCCGTTAAATGCAGTAGATTTCTTGCATTTTGTTTTCATGGTAGGTTAAGGAGGAATGACCCACTGAAAGGTGGGTGTGTTTGGTAATGACATTTAGGTTCTAACCCAGGAATGATTACCAATGTGTCAGAAAGGTGAAAATGAGTGAGAGGGATGCATTTTATACTGTGTGTACTGAGTGGTGTCAACCAGATGAGGCTCAAGAGTAAGTATAGTCAGTTATTATGGAAAAGACAGCCTGTGAATAATACTACTATGCAACACTGACTACTTATTTTCACTTTCATATTTGTTGTAGGGTCATGGTAGATATGTTTGGGCATTTGGCAACACGATCAGACCTACAAGCACTGGGTCCCAGAAGGTGGATAAGCAACAGGGTACGTGCACCTATTCAAGTTACATCAAAGTGGCCATATATGGAATGTGCCACAATTTTAATTTAATTTTCCTGCTCCTTTATTCTACAGATCATGACTCTGATTGCCCACACCTTGAACGCTGACCAACATGAGAGTGCCTCTGCGGTTAAAAGACACATATTTGATGCAGATTTCACGGTTAGTGCTATCCCCTGTTAATGGATCAATGCTTTAAATTGTGCAATAAAGTTATCGATACAGTTTCTTCACTGACAATTTGCATTGCTGTGCAATTTGCTGTTGTGATAGGCAAGGATGGTGCAGCAACACACAGCATGGCAAGTGGACAAACACCTGAAAGAACTACTTCCCCAACACGTGGGATACAATTTGGCTGAATGTGAATACATATTTGCACCTGTTGTGTTTGCACTGCATTGGTTTTGCTTTGTGTTTGAACCGAGCACACTAAAGTTTTATGTGCTGGACTCTCTGCGTGGTGGTGAGGATACAATGAAGCACCAAAAGAAGAAGAATAAGTCTGATCCAGCATTAAAGGGGCAGCAAATGATGGCGCAAACTTTTGTAAGTGGTGTAATTATTCTGCTACTTTTGTGTTGGACAACCATAGTATCCCCTGTGTGATAATCATCTGTAATTGTGTAGAGGGCACACTTCATTGAAATCCTAAGGACAGTGAAGCCTGAGCTGGAGGGGTTGGCCAACCCAGATTCAAACAATGACATCTTGTATCCCACGGTTCATGTTCAAGACAATACGTGAGTCTTTTGTTCACTGAAAGTTATTTGTCATAAATTATAATCGACATACATAAGGCAGCATAGTGATGTGTTCATTTTTTCAGTGATGATTGTGGGGTTCATGTCATCACATATCTAAGAGAGTGGCCCAACCCACAAGAGAAGGATGGAGTTCTATTCACCATGCCTTATTATACAGCAGTAGGTGTTGAATTATATATTAATGACATCATGCATTTGTGTCAACTTACTGAGAACAGTTGTTGTTGTCCCATAGGATCAATACACATCTATACGGTGTGAGCTATTGTGGTGGCTCGTGACGCATCAAAGAAACATCAAGTCAGATGCTGTTACCAAACACCTTGACCACATTAACAGACAACGCAAGAGAAAGCGATGACTGATCAAATTCCTACCTTGTAGTTTTTGCTGATAAGCACTGTAATTGTTGTTGTGAACACTGTATGCGGACTAAAATGTTGTGCATACAAACGATGTTAATGAAGACTGTTTTGATGGATTCATATTATCACTACTTGTTTACTTTCATTAGATGTACGGTTAACAACACAAATTAGGGAATTTGCACCAAAAAAACAGGAATTAACACCAAATGTTCGTCCATTTCCAACTGAACAACCTACATCAGGGATTAGACCTTTGCACGAACGATTAGACAATTTGCAAGAGAGACAAATAAGTTAACAACAGAAATTAGAGCATTCACAAGTGTCGTTCATCTGCTGAACAACGTGTCCTCTTAAATATGCAAGTGCCCTCCTTCACCTGAATAAGGTGTCCATTTCCATGAGGAACTAGGGAATTTGCTACTCCGATACATATATTCACAACTGTAATCAGTCCATTTACATGTGCCGTCCTTGACCTGAACAGGGTGCGCATTTGCAAGGGGAACTAGGCAATTTGCTAAACACATACCTATATTCACACGTGGAATCAGTCCGTTCACATGTCGACTGGTCCAGCTGAAGCATGTGTCCGTGAGGGAACAAGTGCGGGAGAGCGCATTTGCAAGGGGAACTAGCCTATTTATAAAATACATACCTATATTCACACGTGGAATCCGTCCGTTCATATTGGCAAGGGGGACTAGCTAATTTGCAAGACACATACTTGGCTTCACATGTGGACTGATTCACCTGATGCATGCGTCTTCCTTAAGTGTGGGACAGCCCATTTACACGTGGGACTAGACAATTCGCACCATACATGCATATTTTCACAACTATAAATAATCCATTTGCATCTGACCTACTCGTACTGAAGGAGGTGTCCGTGGGTGAACAGCTGTGCAAGGGCCCATTTGCAAATGAGATTTGACAATTTGCCACATACATACATATATTTACAACTAAAAATAGTCCATTTGCATGCGGACTGATTCACCTGGAGAAGCTGTCCAAGTATGGTTTCTTATACCATTTGCAAGTGACATTCGACAATTGGCAACATACATATATATATTCACAACTGTAATCAGTCCATTTACATATGACGACCTTCACCCGAAGAAGCTGTCCGTCAGTGGACAGGCAGGGGAATCTCCGTTTGCAAGTGAGATTACACAATTTGCAACATACATACAAATATTTACAACTAAAAATAGTCCATTTGCATGCGGACTGATTCACCTGGAGAAGCTGTCCAAGTATGGTTTCTTATACCATTTGCAAGTGACATTAGACAATTGGCAACATACATATGTATATATTCACAACTGTAATCAGTCCATTTACATACGATGACCTTCACCCGAAGAAGCTGTCCGTTAGTGGACAGGCAGGGGAATCTCCGTTTGCAAGTGAGATTACACAATTTGCAACATACATACAAATATTTACAACTAAAAATAGTCCATTTGCATGCGGACTGATTCACCTGGAGAAGCTGTCCAAGTATGGTTTCTTATACCATTTGCAAGTGACATTAGACAATTGGCAACATACATAGTATATATTCACAACTGTAATCAGTCCATTTACATACGATGACCTTCACCCGAAGAAGCTGTCCGTTAGTGGACAGGCAGGGGAATCTCCGTTTGCAAGTGAGATTACACAATTTGCAACATACATACAAATATTTACAACTAAAAATAGTCCATTTGCATGCGGACTGATTCACCTGGAGAAGCTGTCCAAGTATGGTTTCTTATACCATTTGCAAGTGACATTAGACAATTGGCAACATACATATGTATATATTCACAACTGTAATCAGTCCATTTACATACGATGACCTTCACCCGAAGAAGCTGTCCGTTAGTGGACAGGCAGGGGAATCTCCGTTTGCAAGTGAGATTACACAATTTGCAACATACATACAAATATTTACAACTAAAAATAGTCCATTTGCATGCGGACTGATTCACCTGGAGAAGCTGTCCAAGTATGGTTTCTTATACCATTTGCAAGTGACATTAGACAATTGGCAACATACATATGTATATATTCACAACTGTAATCAGTCCATTTACATACGATGACCTTCACCCGAAGAAGCTGTCCGTTAGTGGACAGGCAGGGGAATCTCCGTTTGCAAGTGACATTACACAATTTGCAACATACATACAAATATTTACAACTAAAAATAGTCCATTCGCATGTGGACAGATTACAGCCTAACATATCCTGCGACAGCTATAGTCACCTACTGTCATGAAATTTTTCAACTATTGACACCACTATACAAAATATAATCGAACCCACCACCAAAAAATCAAAATGGGTTGTCATAGCTACTTCCCCAACAACTCAACAACTACATAGTGGGGCTCATTTATGTACAAAAGTAGCTGTGTGTTGAACCAAAAAAATGAAAAGACCATTTTCAGCAACAAAGTCACCCAGGGTTCGGGTTAGTGCAAATCTTTCTAGTGTGACCAGCTTCACCACATCCTGAGCAATGATACGCTTTCTTCTGCTGGAATTGTGATTCAATCCTCCTACCTCTGGGTCTTCCAGCACGCCGAGTTGTCAATGGTGGTTGTAGGAAGATGGTGGACGAGTAATCTTCATATCGAAGGGAATCTGGCCTAGGGATGTCATGGGTCTCAACTGGAATCATGAGTCTGCCATAAATTTTCTTTTGGGCTGAGAGTAAAAAGCAATCCTCGACATATGCATATATATTACCATATACCTTCTTGATTGCAGCACACGCATGTGGGCAAGGTAGTCCTGACATTTGCCAACCTTTGCAGGTACATTCACGTAACACAAGATTTACCCGCACATCTAGGTTTCCCCATCTGACCCTAAAATTGTTCATTCCATAATTTTGCACATCCATTCTTTCTGATCTGGCCACATGATCCATCAACTTTTCCTCTATATTAGGTCCCACACCATTGCTCCAATTCGTCATGGCTTCTTTGCTGTGGTACATCTTGTTTGCCAATTTTTCCCTGTGCTCATGTATCAAGACAGCTATGTTGTGCTTCCTCTCACCAACAAGCCAAGCATTAAAGGATTCGGCTAGATTTGTTGTGATATTGTCCCACCTCTTGTAAGGAAATTTGCTTTGTGCCCAACGGTCAATGTCTCCATTTGTTTGAAGCCATTGTCCTAATTCTGGACAAAATGCCATTAGCTTTTCCATACTGCAATCAAAGTCTCTATCAAGTCTTGCGTATGCAATAGAATCAAGTAATTTTAGTGCAACTTCCTTTGTCTGTCCGCTGGTCCTCCTCTTTCCCCTGGTTTTCTTCAAAAACTCAGCACTGTAATTCTCCTTCACATGACGGTAGCAAAAAGCATGTCGATCTCCTCCAAACACGGCTTGCACTGCACCTTTTATTGAGTTGTGTCTATCCGATACTATTGTCACTTCTAATGAGCCCGTAATATCCTTTATGTTACCAAGAAACCATGCCCAGTCATCAAGCGTCTCACCTCCAACAATCGCATATGCAAGTGGGAATAATTCATTATCCGCGTCATACGCTTGTGCTCCCAATAACGTTCCTTTGTACGGACCACTCAAGTGGCATCCATCCACATATAATACAGGTCTGCCACCTTTCAAAAACCCTTCTACACAGCAACCGTATGCAATAAATACAGCTTGAAATCTATTATCTGATGATGCAACCCACTTTGCTACCGTTTCTGGATCACTTTCCTTCAGCCTTTCACATATCCAAGGGATTAGCATATAAGACTCCTGCGGACAACCATGAATTTTTTCCAATGCTTTCTCTTTCGCCCTATATGCTTGTTGGTAGTTGAGCCTCAACCCATACTCTCTTTCCAAATCCCGTCTAATGTCATTTGGAGCTTTGTGCATGCAAGAAATCAACTCATCTATTATGACTGCTGAAGCAAGTTTGCACCTCTTTCTCTGAGGGACAACTAAGTTGTCTTGTGCATAATGCAAGTGTTCATAGTTAAATCTTCTCACAACTAGGAATCCATTATTCTCACCTACACCATATGCTGAAATTTCCCAGGGACAACCCTCTACACAGCACTTCACAATCATCTTATGCCTATCATTCTTTACGTACCGGTAACCAAACTTGTGTGCAAGGCTATACTTATATAATGCCTCTCTAAAATGTTCAGCACTAACAAAGGTTTGCCCTCTTGACATCAACAAATCTGCCCACTTTGATGAATTCATCACCGCTATTGGGGTTGGCAACGTTTCCATACCTACACTTCCTATCAGTGTTGGCACATCTTGTACGGAAGATATGTTTATGTTGTCTGTGTCTAGATCCAATTCCATTGCAGATACTGACATTCCACAAGGGCCAACCAAATCATCTAACCTGCATAAACAAATACAGCTATTCAGTATTACAGTTCAATTTATCAAAATTGGACATATTCTTTCTTATCCTACACACAATCTTAATAAAACCAGTTGAGAACAACTTACTCTTGTACACTGTCCAGCTGTGACACTTGTGTGAAGTCTTTCTCATTCTCACAAACATAAACATGGCCACTACTATTGTTGTACTCAATTACTTGTCCAACACCAATATCGTCAACAAGATCCAAGAATGTATCCCGGTCAAAGCTAACTGTGTACTTCATTTTATATTCACGAGTCCCTGGCCACACATCATGAGCTACCATGCATTGTAGTTCTTCATATGTCATCCCTTCTCTAATCAATCTTCCAGTAATGATGCCCCCTTCATAAATGAATTTCCCTTCTGAGGTCTTTACAAAGTGCCCTCTAACATGAAAGATGCAAAATACTTGTTTCCTACTACTGCTAGCCATTTATCCTCTGCTGCTGCACATCATTCAAGTATGACACAACGTACGTTTACATCAGCAATTTGACAATTGACAACAAGAATTAGTATTTTCACAACATTATATTGCTTTTTCTCGCACACAATCAGAATTACCAAATTTACCATCGTACTATGTATTTTCACCATTCCTCTGCGCGTCTACCTGTCATATAACCCATTCCAGGCCACACACCCATTTCCCTTTCTTTTTCGCCTACCTATGTTCCTTCAGCAGTGCATTATTCTCAATATGCACCCACTTTTGAAAACATCACAAACACCACATCTTTAACAACTTAAAACAGCATCAGCATGAATTTCTCAAACCATAAAACCGTAAGATTTGCAACTCACTCCCAACCTACATGCCCATGCACTTAAATACTCATTTCTTCCTCATTCACCCATCACAACCCACCTGTGCTAACCGAATCACACCAACAAAACCGAAATTTTAACAACAAAATCTTACCTCCCACGCCAACCTGACGCTACTTCCAGAGAACACGCAACACTGTAGGGCACACTTGCGACTTCTCTCTCTTGCACCAACTCTAGCTTGGAGTCCGAAAGACGGCGGAGGGACGGACCGCAAAAGTGAAGCTCCGCCACTGCGTTTTCTCAGCTCATGGTTGTCAGCTATCTCCCTTCCGCACCGGCGCGCTGCATGGGAGAGGCAGGAAATAACGCCATCTCCTCCCTTTCCGTCTTTCTTCCGTCTTTTACACCCGCTGATAATATGTCTCATTTTCGGAGGAAATAAGTCTTCATTAGGGGCAGTGGCGTCATTTCGCTTGTGGAATTAATATCAGATTGGCCCCTTGGTCCTGCAGTGAGATTTCAGAATGTTTTGGGGGCTCTTTGAAATTTTTTGTCTTCTGCGGTCCTACAGTGAAATTTTCCCAAAAAAATTTCTGTAAGAGTTTTGCTATCCCGGAGGCCACGCCTCGCGGTCAGTTCACCTGGTTCAGTGGTTCATCGTTACATCATCACATCACTGGGAGGTCATTGTCAGATTTTTTTTTTTTTAATTTAGATTGAGATTTAGAAAGATATTTTAGGCGGAGGTAAAAAAGAAGGATATCTTAGGCTTTTTAAATAAAAATTATGTTTAAATTCCATTAACATATTTATTTTTATCAAAATCAATTCCAGAATTATTACGACACCTTTGAAGAAGACGTAATTATCATTATCCTTATTAATTTAGTATTTAAAAAAATAAACTTCAATAATTGAGTGGACCTCGGAAAATGCGACCCCAGCTCCAACCTGCAAGTCAACAGCCTAATTTTGATTTAATACTCTACTATTACCCTACTTTTAACAGTAATGCTGATTTTGATTTAAAATCTCTTTTGTTTTTAATTAAAAAAACTCTCATTAAATGAATAGGGCAGTTTCCGTCATGTTACCTGCGGTTCCCCAACTTGTGATTTTGACTTTTCTTTGCCAGTAACTTATTACCCAGTTCTTTTTAAAAATACTCCATCTTTGTTTAAATATTTCTCCCCCCCCCCCAAAAAAAAAAACAATTGTTTCAATATTTTAATTGATGTGGTTCCTAGTGTATTCCTTATTTATAATCTTAATATGTCATTCATAAGGAGACTTTTTTTTATTTTTTTAATCCATATATAGCCTAAATTAAGCACAAGTTTACAAATGCAACATGAATTCCATCATATTAATTATTCTACTCCTCCTTTCAGCTCAAAAAAAAAAATATATTCTACTTTTCCCTAACATAAGAGCTAGACAATTAACTTGTGAATATTAAACAAATTAGTTAAATTAGTTATTTATAATAAATAGATGTTTTTTTTCCCTAAAATACCATTGATACTCATAGACATTAGAATGAAATTTTTTTAATATGTACAAAGTATAATCATCATGTGAACTACTTTGAGAAAAAATAAATAAATATGAGAGATAAAGTGTATTATGTTATTATATTTAAAATCAAACTGAATCTCTAACTAGCTCTTATATTTGGGATCAGAGGTAATACTCGTTTGTGCCCTTAATACAAAAGATATTTATATATTGGATTTAATTTTAAATATAAGACCTATATTCATTTTGTTTCTCAAATCTACGATATTTTCTAATATATCTATTGATTGTAAAATGTTTTGATCAAGAAATAATTTTAAGGCAGATGATTAAAGAGGATAGTTAAAAAAAGTCAATACACATTTTTTTATAATTAACCAACTTAATTAATTTTCTTAATATCTCCAAATTAATATCTTCTTATATCAAGTGTGGGGCTTGTATTTCTTAATACATATGTGGAAACTTGAAAAATGCAATTAAATAATAAATAGAAAGTTATAGAAGCTTTCAATTTTATGACATGCTCCTGTAGTCCTATTTATAAGTTACTTCCAACATGTTTTACACAAATCAAAAAAAAGAACCTTAAACTTTATTAACTCGATTTAAAATTTAATAATTTTTTAACTTTATCTCTATTTAATATACAATATATCTCATGTAAACAAAGTTAATACAATAATAAATAAAGAATAAAATTATATATCTATATAAAAAATTTCTCTCAGTATCCTATAAATAATAACAAAAAATATCTTATAAAATAGGACCAGAGCAATAATTTATTTTCATAAAGTGACACATGGCATGTGGCACGTGGCATCCCCTTCTTTTCAGGCAAACATGTCGTCATTGACTTGCTTCTCGTCAAAATAAATGCATGCAACCCTCTCTAACTCACAAACTCACACAACACAGTTCACAATTATACAAAAACATGGACATGCTCTTCACTTTGATTTATTTCGTAGCGTTTTCTCTTTTAGCTCTCATCCTTCTCTTCACTTTCCTCATAGTCACCATCTTCGCCGGAAAATCCATCGGAGACCCAAAATTCCCTCCGGTGAAAGGAACCGTCTTCAACCAGCTCTTCCACTTCAATTCAATCTACGACTACCACACCGAAATCGCCAGATCGCACCCAACTTTCCGGCTTCTTGCTCCGGGGAGAAGCAAGGTGTTCACGGCGGACTCGCGAAACGTGGAGCACGTTCTGAAAACGCGGTGGGAAACGTACCCGAAAGGGGAGCGGAATCACCAGACTGTGGCGGATCTTCTGGGGGAAGGTATTTTCGCCGTGGATTCTGAGAAATGGAGGCAGCAGAGGAAGCTTTCGAGCTTTGAGTTCTCAACTAGGGTTCTTAGAGATTTCAGTTGCTCTGTTTTCAGAAGGAATGCTGCCAAATTGGTTAGGGTCATTTCTGAATCTTCCAATGCTGGTCTTGGATTTGATATGCAGGTGAGTGATATAATACAGTGAATCTTTGAAAACGGGGAATCCTGGGTTTCTCTCAAATTAGTTAATGCTAGTTTTGATGTTAATCTACAGCTATAAATTAAATTAGTTGATTAGTTAATATTAATAAATGTGACATGATCTCTTTAAAATATTCCAGTGTAATATTAGTGTATATATCAATTTATAATTTAAGCAAATTAGTTTGAAAAAAATAATAAATATGTAGGAGAAAGTGAATTAAAATTTTATATTTAAAATCAAAATAAACTCTTACTTAGCTGCTATACTTCGAATGAAATTAAATTAAAGGCGTATATCAATAATAATGTATATAATAAATCAAATTAGTTAGTGCTTTGGTCTCAAAGTGATTTTTTTTTTTTTAAAGAAAGAAGAACTGAGTGATGTAGAATGAAATTGTAATTTTTTTAGAAGAATTTGAATCCAATATCAATATAATATAAATAGGAGAAATGAACAAATTATGTATAACTGATGAATAACTTATACGTATACTCATATAGATTCAGAGATTTTTGTTATGTTGATGAAAATATATAATCATATAATATAATGATAACGAATAAGCAAAGTGTAGAGTTGGGTTTTAATTATTTTATTCTATTTTTGACTTGGGCGTCGCTTAGAAGTTTGTATTTGATTATTTAAAGAGTGCAGATCAAGTGGATATATAAAGAAAGTATCAAGTTGCAGCTGATAATGTAAAAAATTGCATAATGCATATGCATAATTTTAATATTAGGTTAGGGTGCAAATTTGCATTAGAAAATTTCAGTCAAGACACAAGTTTTTTAGGTGTGAATTTGCCTTAAAAAGTTGTAAATCATACTAATGTTGCTTTCTACAATTAAAAATATCATGGTTAATATCACTATTTTAATAGTCAATTTTTTAACTGTACAAGACAATATTTCTGTGATTTTAAATTTTTAGGACAAATACGCACACAAAAGATTTCGATTATCCAATGCTTCTGAATGAAAACGTGGGGAGAAATTTACACCTTAATCCTTTCAATATTTAGATTTTTATTAATTTAATTTGTTCTTGATTTTGTGGGTCTTGTTTGATGTATAGGAGGCGCTGATGAGATGCACTTTGGACTCGATATTCAAAGCGGGATTTGGAGTGGAGTTGGAGTGCTTGGAGGGAACAAGCGAAGAGGGAAGCCAATTCTTGAAGGCCTTTGATGATTCTAATGCCTTCGTTTATCGTCGTTACGTGGATCCTTTCTGGAAGATCAAGAGGTTTCTCAATATTGGATCTGAAGCTGCTCTCAAGAACAATGTCAAAATAATTGATGATTTTGTGAATGGTCTTATCAGAACCAAAAGACAACTTTTGACGTCTCAGCAAGATACGGTGAGTCCATTAACTTAATACTTTTTATGATCCTAAATACAAGAGCTGGAATGCTGGATAACTAATTTAAATTAGTTAAGTTAAATATTCGTAAAAAATGTGTCAATATTTTTAAGATATCCCCTTTGGTCATTTTCAACAGAAACTACATCTTTTATTTTGCAATGCAAATTTTTCAGCAATTTTCCTTTATTTCAGAGTGAAAAGGAGGACATACTCTCAAGGTTTTTGTTGAAGAGCGAGGAGCAGCCATCAGAGAATAATATGACAGATAAATATCTGAGGGACATAATTCTGAACTTCATGATTGCTGGCAAAGATACGAGTGCTAATACCATGTCTTGGTTCTTCTACATGCTGTGCAAGTACCCTCTCGTGCAAGAGAAGATTGCTCAAGAAGTGAAACAAGTTACTAATTATTCTTCAAGTCATCACCAAACAATGAGTAGTATAGCCAATGTGGATGAGTTTGTGGCCAATATTACAGATTCTTGCCTTGACAGAATGCATTATCTTCATGCAGCTTTGACTGAAACTTTGAGGCTATACCCTGCTGTCCCTATTGTGAGTTACCTTCTTCTCTTTATTCATTAGTGTCTCCCATGCTTAATATAAAAGCTATATAATTAATTTGCAAATATTAAGAAAATAAGTTAATTATTAATAACAAATACGTGCTGGTTTAATTTCCTAGAATATCATTTACTAATCATGTGTATTGTAATTAGCCATTGATGAAAACCCTTTTATTATATGTGCAATCAATATGGGTGCTTTGGAGAAAAAAATTATAAATTTGGGTAACAAAGTGAATTGAACTCTTAGGTATAATCAAAATAAACTTTGTATGTCTTGTATATTTAGGACCAAAGGTAGTGGTTCTTAATTGGTTTCTTATCATATACTATGATCTCTCCTTCTAAAATGTAACAACTAAATAACTAATTTGTAAAGATTAACAAAATGAATCAAATTAATTATTTATAAAAAATGTGTGCAAGTTTTCCTAAAATATATCATTTAATCATTTGTATTAGAAACTACTATCATTGATGGAAAAACCCCTCCATTACAAGTTTAAAAGATATATAAAATTGATTGAGTTCTTATATTTAGAACTAAAACAAAAATCTTTTAATAACTAACTCTCATACATTAAAGACTCGAGAAGTAACTCATGTCCTTAAATAAAAGCCATCTGAAATTAATTAATCCATGTGTTCATAATAAAATGCAAATAAAGAACAATAATTATTATATGAGATCAATTATTATATATACATATGCATGTTGGTGATTTTCTTTCTGTTTTCTGTTTTGTGAAACAAGAATGGGAGAACAGCAGGAGCAGATGACATTCTTCCAGATGGCCACAGAATAAACAAGGGAGATTCAATTTACTACTTGGCCTATGCCATGGGCAGGATGCCTTTTATATGGGGCCCCGATGCTGACCAATTTCGACCCGAAAGATGGCTCGAAAACGGCACGTTTCAGCCTCAATCTCCATTCAAATTTGTAGCTTTCCATGTTAGTCTCACTTTCTCATGACCTTTTAGTTAATTTAGTTCCCTTCTTAATTATTATTTATACAAAATAGTACTAATTATTTATTTTATTGCAGGCTGGTCCTCGTATCTGTTTAGGGAGGGACTTCGCTTACAGACAGATGAAAATAGTTTCCATGGCTCTCGTTCGATTCTTCAGATTTAAATTGGAAGATGAAACCAGAAATGTGACTTACAAGACCATGTTTACTCTTCATATTCACAACGGTCTCCCTCTCTGCGCAGTTCCCAGACATTATGCCTGACAAGTGAAGTTCTTAAATGTGATCAAATACTGCTCATTTTGGTCCTTATTATAAGATACTCCATCCGTTCCTTATTATAAAAGACATTTGATGCTTATGGCATATTTCTATATATAAGAGACACTTACAAGTTGTCTCTACTTTTTTGTGTTGATTTACTATTTTACCCATATTTATTATCTCCAACTCACACTCTCTCTCCCTCCCACTTCTCTTTCTTTTAATAATTTAATTGTTCTCTCTCATGCTCTCTCTCCTTATTAATGAGGGCATTTTTGGAAAAAAAATTATACTTTTTACACATTAATTGTTCTTAACTAATTTTAACTGTTTTTTTTATCAACGTACTTCAGTTATTTGTCTCTTATAATAAGGAACGGAGGGAGTACCATTCAAAGTTATTTGTAACACATTTTCGTATATGAAGGAATGCATTAAGTTGACAAAACTTTTCAGTTTTATCCTTATCAAAGTTCTCTTTATCTTTACATTTACAAATTATTCTTATATCTATTTCTTCTTTATCTTTTTTTTTAGTGAGAATTAAATAAGGATAAAATTGAAAAACAAACATTAAATATGCTTCAAATTACTTACATTTAGAAGTAAAACTTCTCCCTGCAAGTAACTTATATTTATGATTAGAGTGGTATATTCTAAAATAATAAATGGTTAATCAGATAGTCTTTAATTATCATAAGTCAGCAAGTGAGGTATTGATTAAATTTTTCAAGATTGTCACCATTTAAAATTCTCATTAATTTTAACTCGTCTATGGCTTCTTAGATGTAATTCATGTGGGTAAATTTCATTTTTTTTCTCAGTTAAGAGAAAAATTAAAGTTAATAATAACTTAACCTATCGTTCATTTATAATAATAATAAAGGAAGAAAGTATAAACATTTCACAAGGGATTAAAGAAGTTATTTATATAGTACTTTGAGAGATTATTTTTTTAACCTAAAATACCCTTATTATCGACATTTAATCAAAATGCACCATAATGCATGCATATCATCATCTAATTTAAGCACGGAATAGGAAATTTACATTGAATGCACCTCAAAATGAGAGGATTTGCTTGTACTTTAGACCGAAAAAGTTTAGAAGCTCTTTTCTTATACCACTTTGGTCGTTAATATATACATTCTCGCATATTAAGGAGCATATTAATTTGTCAAAAAATTTTAATTTTACTCTTATTAAAATTGTCTCCCCCTAATTTTACAAATCATTATCATATATCGCCTTTTTGTCTCTCATTCCAATAAGAAATAAATAAAAATAAAATTAAAAAATAAGTATTAAACATACTACAACAAACTTACATTTAAGATCATAGCGTTTCCCTACAAGTAATTTATATTTAGAATAGGGGCGCTATTTAAGTGCGCATGCACACGACATGGTATTGCATTTATGTATTTATTTCTTCTTTTTTATTAGAGCCTGAGTTTTGTGAAACTGTGTTGACAAATGTGCTTCTTGCTTGCTGCTGAAGTAAAGCAAGAATATTTAATTCAAGGGAATTGAAGCTGCTACACGCTTCTTTTTTGCTAATAAGTATTAATTCCGCTGTTAATGGCCGCAAAATCTGATAAAATGTTGCATTATATTACTCACTCTTATTTACAAGTTTTAAATTTGGAAAGGAGTATGATTTATTTTATAAGTTTCAGTTTAGATTTTTTTTTGCCAAAAAAATTTAGATTTGTTTTAATATTTAATGTATTTTTTTCAATGTTACCCTTAATTATTTCTTTCTTATCACATTTTTTGTATTTTCTTTTATCTTTTTTTATTTATTATAAGGGCATATTTGAGAATAAAAATATATTTCTAACATCGTTATTATTTTTAACTAATTATTTATTATCTGTAAATTAATTATTTAAAGTTTATAATATAGATGGGAGGGAGTGCCTTATTAAACCGGCATCGTGATGCTTCCTTCAATAATATAATTAAGAGCCACCTACATAATTGCCTGGTGCATTTAAGTGCTTTTCTCGTTCTTTTTTTTTTTTTTTTGGGCAAAGTGCTTTTCTTGTTCTGGACGACAAGAAACAGGTGACGAGGGAAAATAAAGGCAACAAAGACATTAATTAGGAAGTAATACTCTGTTTAGAAAGAAAGAAAAGTTGGGAGGAGAAAAAAAAAGAAGCGAGAAAATGGATAAAAAAGAAAACTGAAAAAAAAATATTATTACCCATTTTGTTTAGATGTATGAGAAAAAATAGAGATGAAAGAAAATGAGAAAAATATATAATAACTAAAAATACCCTTATTTCAAATATATTATGTTGAAACCAAATTAAATATCAGAGGAAAAAATTATATAAACATTAATATTATCAAATAATTTAAAATAAAATTAATTAATAAAAAAATATGGTCATATTATTATATTTAAAAATAAAATAGTTTAGTAAAAAATGTTATTTTTAATAGAAAAATAAAATTTTGATAATTTTTTAAAATTAAATATAATAAAAGAAAATAAATAAAATATATATTATTTAAAATTATTATTATTTATTATAATAAAAGTTGACCGACATGGAGAAATATATATGTATGCGTGTATATAGTTAGTACAAATTCTGAATATTACATTGAATGTGAAAAATAGAGTTTATATGTTGATTTGGAATTTGGCTGCAGTCAGATGATTTTGCCAAATTATAAAATAGCTATAAATAAAATTAAAAAAATTACTTTAAAGGTAAAATATCGTTTATTCACCTGATATGAAAGAGGGTATATGAGAAATGTAAGTTTTTTTTTCTCATTTTCTCTCCATGTGTAGAGGAAAAATTTGGAGAGAAAATGATATGGACCCAGCACCCTTTTTTTTTTTTTTCTATTTTTCTTTCCTCCCTTTTTTTCTTCTTATCTAAATAAGGAAAAATTCATTTATCTCCTCTTTTTTTTTTTTAGTTTTCTTTCCTCCCTCTTTTTCTCTCCATCCAAATAAGAGGTAAAAGAGGGGTTTCTTGAAATTTCAAATAATTCAAAAGAAGGAGAGAAAATTTAATTTGGAAGGAGAAAAGTGATCTTTATTATAAATTACTCATCTAGTTCTATTTATAAATCATTTTCAACATATTTCACATAGAGTAAAAAAACACTTAAACTGCATATTACTTCACTAGCGTTTATATTAAATACCAAAAGTATATCTCAACAATGATAGAGTTTAGTCAACATTCACATACTACTACATCCGATCTTTAATATAAAAAGCGAGTTGACTAATTTGAGTAGATTTAGAAAATTAGTTAAGTTAGTTGTTTGTAATAAATATGCATTATTTCTTCTAAAATACCCTTATTAATCAAGTATCATTTGATGAAACATTTAATATGTACAATTACTATAAAGACTATTTTAGAAAAAATTGATAAATATGAGAAACAAAGTGGATTAGAATCTTATATTTAAGACTAAATAAAAGTCAAACAAGCTCTTATATTAAAGACAATAGGTGGTAAATACTACATTCTCTTTGTAATATAAGAGCTAGTTGATTAATTTGAGTAGATTAATAAGGTTTGTTAAGTTAGTTGTTTGTAATAAATAGTTCTTATTTTTTGAAAATATCCTTACTTATAATGATGTATTATTTGATAAAATCTTTAATATATGTAACTATTACAAATATTACATTAACAAATCACTACAAAAAATATATTATTAGCGACGGAATTTAATAATGGAATTTTTTATTTAGTGACGGAATTAGCAACGGAATTTGTTCTGTTGCTAATTCATTTGTCGCTAAGTGGATTAGTGATGGAATTTCAATCCTGTCGCTAATTAGTCACGGATTAGCGATGGAATTTTTATGTCGCTAATTACCAATGAAAATTTTTCGTCGCTAATTATTGACAAAAATTTTTGTTGCAAATTAGCAATAGAAAAATTCGTCACTAATCAGTCACTAACCCGAGTTTTGGAGGAAAAAAAATTAAAATGCAACGTGGCACCTCTACTAGTCATCATGTGATCACCAACAACCACCTCCACATGTCTCTCCCACCTCGACAATGATTACCACGTGTCGTTGACACCTCACCTCTGCCTACCATGTGTTGCCACCAGATAATTCCCTCCTCAAGTGACTTATTTATGGCTCGAACCTAGGACCTCATCTATGCACTTGTGTGGCTTTACCAGTTAAACTGTAATGAACCTGTTGACTTATTATGTAAAATTATATATATAATATTCTTTTACACAAACAATTATACAAAAATATATATTATTAAAAACTAAAAATAAACTATATGGCAATTTTAATCATAACTATTTTAATGACAAAATAATTTTTAAATATTTGTTTTACTCTTTATTTTATAATGTTTTATTTTTTAAAAAAAATATTTTTAATATAATTTTAATTTCTAATGACACTATTTTTGAATTTTAAATCATAAATAATTTTTTTATAAATATATTTTAATTAATATTGATAAGATATACAATTTAATTCTCTACGTATTACATTACATTATATTGTATTACCTATATGTGTTTTATATCTTTAATGAAAACCATTTACAATTAGTCAAAAAATCTTGTTATTAAAAAAAAACTATTATATTATAATAAAATCTAATAAATTATTCTATATAAAAAATTAAATGATTTGAATAGATTATGATAAACAATATTCTCCTACTTGTATATGTATTTTATGTAATTTATTTTTTTAAAATTTTTTGTATATACCATTTGTTTTTGTATTGAAGACCAAAATCAATCTATATCATAGGTATTAATTATATTATGATTAAATTTTATTGTTTAATGATTGAACTTCAAAATTCACTTCAATATTAGTTTGTATTTATATAAATTTATTTTTCGGTTTTGAATTTCTATCATATATTATATCTTTCAATATATTGTACATATGATAAAATTATTTTTTTTCTTATATCAGTTTATATAAGAAAGTTATTAATATTCTTATTATATTTTTTACTTATTATTAATAATCAAGATGAATTTATTTTAACAAAATATAAACAAGTTTTCTAAGAAATTTTTTTCCTATTTTCAGTATATACCTAATGATGACATGAATGATGACGATATCTTTATTAATATCAACTCGACAAATATATTAATTTATTATATTCTTAATTATTATTATACAAATTGTTGCAAGATTATAATCTAAAATAATGACATTTAAAATTAGTGGCGGATTAGCGATGGAATTAGTGACAGAAACTTCTGTGACAAACAATTGAGCAACGAAATTTTTGACCAAAAAAATTCTGTCGCTAATTCCGTTGTTAAATATTTTTTGACAAATTTTCTGACGGATTAGCGACGGATAAAAATTCCACCGCTGCTTCTGTCAGTAATTCGTAAAAAATTATTGATGGAATAATTTTCGGCTGCTAATTCCGTCAGTAATGACCTGTTTTTTTGTAGTGAAAAATGAATAAATGTAAAAAATAAAGCGGATTGAGAGTCTTATATTTAGAACCAAATTGAATGTCCAACTAGCCCTTATATTAAATATCGGAAGTATACCCCACCAATGACAGACTTTAGTCAACATTCACATGCTACTACTAGCAATCCTTAATATAAGAGATAATTAACTAATTTGAGTAGATTAAGAAAATTAGTTAACTTAGATATCTATAATAAACAAGTGTTATTTTTCTAAAATATCCTCATTAACCAAGTGTATTAGTTATAACTACTATTATTATAAGAACTATCCTATACAAAAATACATTAAATATAAAAAAATAAAATAAATATATGGGAAAAATGCAAATAAAGACCCTCCAATATATAAAATAGCTATTAGGGACTTTGAATTTGGAAAATAGCTTCAAAGGACCCGTCCTAAATTGTAAATATGAAATGATGGTAGAATGTCCAAAATGCCCTTCTGTTTTTTTCTCTTTCTTCCTCTCCAGATCTTCTTCCTGGCCGTCCCTCCTTCTCTTCCTATCTCTCTTTGTTCTGTCTTTTCTCTCCAGATTTCCTTCCCTCTCCTCACTCCTTTCCAAAGTATATGGAACTCATAATGTCCTTCGGTAATCCTCTCTTCATTGTCATCCCCCGTCACTTTCTTCTTATATTGCTTAGCTGTTCTTTTGTCGACATTGAAGCCTCTTCCATCATTCTCTCTGTTGCTGTGGAAGGAGAGGAGAGTCGGGGAGTTTGAAGGAGAGTGACAGTCATTTGTAATGCTTGTAATGTTTGCTTTGCAATGTGTGCTATGATTGCTTGGTGCTGAGACAACGCTCAACAAATCTGGATTTTTATTCTTCATTTCTATTTTGATTTTCAGCTTGTGTTCATAATTGAAAATAACAAGTTTGGTAAGTTGTTGAAAATAACAAGTTGACAAGTTCTGATATCCACTTCATGACGAGTTCAGTAACGGGAATAACAAGTTTAGCAAGGCAAATAACAACTTTTGATAAGCAATTCATAGAAATTTGAGTTTCTGTGTTAAAATGACAGCATTTTTAGATTTTTTTTAGCAGATGACAAGTTCTGATAAGCAATTCATGATAAGTTCAGTAAGATGAATGACAAGTTTAGTAAGGTGAATGATAACTTCTGATAAGTAATTCATAGAAATTTGAGTTTCTGTGTTAAAATGACAAATTCCCATTAGGTTTTCATACTTTTTCTGTTAAAATGGCTGAATTTCTACATTGATTTATGAAATGACAGGTTCACAATAGAAAATTACAAGTTCCCATAAGATTTTCATACATTTTCATACTTTTTTTGTTGGAATTACAGTTTGCACATTTATGACAGCAACCACTTCTAATAAACACAAAATGACAAGTTCACAATGAAAAATGACAAGTTAAATATGTCAAATGACAAGTTCCCATAGCGTTTTCATACGTTTTCATACTTTTTTTGCTAGAATTACAATTTGCACATTTCTGACAGCACCCATTTCTGATAATTGCAAACGAGCTCTAAATTGTAGAAATCAAGTATGATGATTGTATTTCAGTGGATAAATCGATCAAGGTGTGGGATGCGAGGGACAAACGAGCTCTAAATACAGTGCTAAATGAATAAAGTTCTCGCCTTATATGTGGAATTTGATGGTTTCTTGTTCATATGATATGACAATTTACATTTGGGATTTCATAGTAAGGATGCACTTGTGAGTAGATATGATCATCGTAGTGCATTTGCCGCTGGTGTTGATATGAGCTTGCTTTTTGAGGGGCTTATGAGAGTTCTAGTGCTGTAGTTTTATACATTAGGAGGAAATGAGAGGTAACGTTGATGATGAAAGATGTTAATCAGAAGTGGTTACTGTCAGAAATCTTTACATTGTTATTTTAGCAAAGAAATTTATAATTGTATGAAAACGTGATGGGAACTTGTCATTTTACATACTTAACTTGTCATTCGCTATTATGGACTTGTAATTTACTGTTTATCAGAAGTGTTTGCTGTAAAAAATCTGCACATTGTTATTTCAGTAAAGAAATTTACAATTGTAAGAAAACGTTATGAGAACTTGTCATTCGCTATTGTGGACTTGTCATTTACTGTTTATCAGAAGTGGTTGCTATCAGCAATGTGCAAATTATAATACTAGCAGAAAATGTATGAAAACGTTATGAGAACTTGTCATTTGCCATACTTAACTTGTCATTTTCCATTATGAACTTGTCATTTCGTGTTTCTCAAAAGTTGGTGCTGTCAGAAATGTGCAAATTGTAATTCCAATAGAAAAAGTATGAAAACGTTATGGGAACTTGTCATTTGCCATACTTAACTTGTCATTTTGTATTTGTCAGAAGTGGTTGCTGTCAGAAATGTGCAAACTGTAATTCCAGCAAAAAAAGTATGAAAATCTTATGGGAACTTATCATTTTCTATTGTGAACCTGTCTATGTGGAAATTCAGTCATTTTAACAGAAAAAGTATGAAAACCTAACAGGAACCTGTCATTTAACACAGAAACTCAAATTTCTATGAATTGCTTATCAAAAGTTGTCATTCGCCTTACTGAACTTGTCATTCGCCTGATTGAACTTGTCATGAATTGCTTATCAGAACTTGTCATCTGCTAAAGAAATGTAAAAATGCTGTCATTTTAACACAAAATTCAAATTTCTATGAATTGCTTATCAGAAATTGTTCTTTGCCTTGCTAAACTTGTTATTCACATTACTGAATTTGTTATGAAGTGGGTATCAGAACTTGTCAGCTTGTTATTTTCAACAACTTACCAAACTTGCTATTTTCAATTATGAACACAAGTTGAAAATCAAAATAAAAATAAAGAATAAAAATCCAAATTTGTTGGGCACTGTTTCAACACCAAGCAATCATCGCATATATTACAAGCAAACATTACAAGCATTACAAATGACTGTCACTCTCCCTCAAACTCCCCGACTCTCCTCTCCTTCCACAGCAACAGAGGGAATGATGGAAGAGGTTCATTGTTGACAAAAGAACAACTAAGCAAGATAGGAAGAAAGTGACGAGGGATGACAATGAAGAGAGGACTACCAAAGGACATTGTGAGTTCCATATACTTTGGGAAGGAGTGAGGAGAGGGAAGGACATCTGGAGAGGAAAGAGAGAACGAAGAGAGAGAGGAAAAGGAGGAGGAAAGGCCGGGAAGAAGATTTGGAAAGGAAGAAAGAGAAAAAAACAAAGGGATTTTGGACATTCTACTATCATTTCATATTTACAATTTGAAACTTGGGTCTTCTGAAGCTATTTTCCAAATTCAGGGTCTTAATAGCTATTTTATATATTAGAGAGTTTTTATTTATAATTTTTTTCTAAATATATTTAGCATTAAAATAAAATCAACAAACGCACACGTTATGTATATCTAAGTCTAACTGTTGACAGTAAGGGCCTGTTTAGTTTGAGGGGAGGGGAGGGGAGGGGAGGTTTCATTCTCACCTTGTTTGGTTTGATTAAAAAGGAGGGGAGAGGGGAAGGAGGGGAGGGGATGATAATAATCAATTTACCATTTTACCCTTACATATTAGTTTATGTTTTTTATTGATATATTATATAAATTAATTTACATCTTAATTTAAATCATATAATTTAATAAAAATTCAGTCTTATCATGTTATATGTGTATTAAAAAATTGGTACAGTAATTTTTTATTCTAATTAATATAATAATATATTTAAAATAATCAAATTAACAAATTTTATATGCTCTAAGAAAAATGAAATTTTATTCTCTTTAGGCTATCTTTTTTTCCAGCATTAAAATATATTTAATAAATAATATATTTATAAAAAAATTAATTTTATAATATTATAATTTTTTATTTAAATAAATTTTTTATTTTTAAATAATTTTTATAATATATTTTTAATTACAATAATGTATATATTTTTTATTTTTTTACTTAGGATAATATATTTTTTATTTGAAATAAATATTATAATAATATATTTTATGAGTAGAAGTGAAATATTAAAAAAACTATAAGGGCATAATGGTCTAAAAATTTGACTTCCCTCCAAAAACCTCCAATTTAGAGGGGAGTCAAAATGGGGAAAAGGAGGGCTTTAGCTCCCCTCCCCTCTAAAATTTTTAACGAAATGAGGGGTCCCTCCCCTCCAACCAAACAAACCCTGAGAAAGGACAAAGAGCACCTCTAGTTATTCTTCTTCTTGTGCCACATTTCACCATGATATCCATGGACTTTCTGTTGAACCCTTATTTCTTCACAGTTTTCTCAGTAGTTTCAACTCTTTTGGCGCTTCAATGTGTCTCCAGAAGATTGAACAAAAGCCAGAGGAAGAAGAAGTATCATCCTGTTGGCGGCACCATCTTCAACCAGTTTCTCAACTTCAATAGGCTCCACCATTACATGACTGATCTCGCCGGCGAATACAGAACCTACAGGTTGCTCACGCCTTTACGGAACGAGATTTATACTTCTGACCCGGTCAATGTCGAGTACATTCTTAAAACCAATTTCGCGAATTTCGGAAAGGTAATTGTAAATAGAAATTCGCTTCGGGTTTTACTTCTGGAATTTGTAAAGAGATGCAGATTTTTGTCTCTGATGCTAAATATGGAGCAGTTTGAATTATTAGTTTGTTTCGATGGAATCAGCATTTTGATTAAGATATTTGCAAATGGTTGAGTCACATAGAAATGCTTGCACGCTTCTGGGATTTTCTTAAACTACACATTGTGTAGAGTATACGTGGGGGACACTATTCATAGTTTATGAGAGAGGAACTTCCTCTAGACTCTTCCAACTCGCTGTCCTTGGGCTAAAATTTTCCAAATGAGTGTAAAACTGATTTTATTTTATTTTTTAACTTAAATTTGTTGTTTGGTCTGGCCAACAATCTGATTGATTAGGCTATTCGCCTTGGTAAAATTCTTAATGATCATAAATGAGCTATCTGAGTACACACAAGTGAACTTGTAGCATAATTTTGGCAGTTCTTTTTCCTCATGAATTGTTCAGACAAGATATGCAATTGCTATTAGAATTGTGAAACAAGTTGCTGATATCAAATTATGTGTTTCTGTTGAGAAAACTTGCACAAATAATGTCCCTCTAGAGTATCGCAGCATGTAACTATGTACAGTAAAGGGATAAACCAGTTGGAAATAGCTGAACATCCCAGCAGCTTTTTTTTCCCAGTGTGCTCAATACTGATGTCTTTCAAATTTATTTGTGTCGCCTCAAAATCCCTACTTGTGCATGAACTATTTGGTTTATTCCTTCCCCCATCTTCTAGGATATAGATCATGGGCCTATGGTCGTCACATAGAAATTGTTTTTGCAGTTGCAAGTAATTATTTGGAGAATGGTTGAAATGAGCTGAAACAGAGATTTCTAGAACTTATTGCAGGGAAGACAGAGCAAGGCTATAGGTGTTATGGGATAACGATTTTTGTTTTATTTTTTTTTTTAAAAGAAAACTTAAGAGTGAAAGTTTATTTTCGGTTCAAATGGATAAGTTTGGCTAGACGGCATCAATGTTATTCCTTGAAGATATTGTGCAGGGACCGTACAACTACAACAAATTGAGGGATCTACTAGGTGATGGGATTTTCACTGTTGATGGTGAAAAATGGCGCCAACAGAGGAAAATATCAAGCCATGAATTCTCAACAAAAATGCTAAAAGAGTTTAGTATTGAAATTTTCAGGAAAATGCAGCAAAAACTAGCAAATAAAGTGTCTGAGGCTGCAACCTCTAATCAGATATTGGAAATTCAAGTGGGTACATCTGTTCTCTGAAATATGTTATCAGGATGTCTTCCTTTATTGGGGCTTACATGTTAAAATTTTCTGATAATTTTTACAGGACCTGCTTATGAAATCAACTCTGGATTCAATATTCCAAGTTGCATTTGGAACTGAACTAGGCAGCATGTGTGGATCAAATGAAGAAGGAAGGAGGTTTGCTGATGCTTTTGATACTTCAAGCGCAACAACCCTCTTCCGTTATGTTGATGTGTTCTGGAGATTAAAGAAATTTCTAAATATTGGTTCGGAGGCCCGCCTAAGAAAGAATACTAAAATTTTAAATGACTTTGTATTCAAGCTAATCAATACTAGAATTCAGCAGTTGCAGACGTCAAAGGATTCTGCTGTAAGTCTACTAATTGCAAGGTGTTTTTTTTTTTTTTTTTGGTTTGTCTAGGACCACTTCAACATAAAGGCTTAAGCCATTAAGAGCTGGTTAATAGTTTTGTCATAATCTCTAGCACATCCCTCACATTAAAGCCCATCACACCGGAAGTATAGACAAAGCACAATCTTACCATATATTGAGCTGAGATTTGTCAATTAAGATAATAGGTTGCTGGGGATCATCTTATGACTACTTGGGTAAAGGTATGGAACCATGTCATGGATGACTTCAGCTTAAAGCTAATCGGTGATTGTTCATGAATAATTTTGTTATAATCTTTTTTTTTTTTTTAAATTATAATGTATTTGATTAAGAAGGAATTTTGTATTCTGCATGATTTTCTATTTTGCATGAATTATGCAGAATAAAAGAGGAGACATTCTCTCGAGGTTTCTGCAAACAGATGAATTTGATGCAACATACTTAAGAGATATAATTCTCAACTTCGTGATTGCTGGCAAAGACACGACGGCTGCTACACTTGCTTGGTTCATTTACATGCTATGCAAGCATCCTGCTGTACAAGAAAAAGTTGCGCAAGAAGTGAAAGAAGCAATAAATAAAAAGGATATTTCTAGCTCCAGAGAATTCGTGTCACGCTTGACAGATGAAGCTCTTGAAAAGATGAATTATCTTCATGCAGCGATTACTGAAACTCTCAGACTATATCCCGCAGTTCCGGTGGTAAGGCTTTTTTGGAAAATGCATCTTATTTATGTAACAAAACTTTGAAAAGTTTCTGAAATATCTAAGTGGGATGAGAAACCCACTCCAAAAGTTAGAGAATCATTCCACTTAGGTACCCCTGAGCATCCCATTCTACTCATTATGTCTCCATTGACTTGCTTTTGGTGCACAATATTGACCCCTGATTCCACAACCCTGTTTATTGCCTCTTACTGCCGTCTGCCGGGCATTTGACATGTTTCTAACTTCTATGTTTGGATTGAGAAGAATTCGGGGATGCCAACATCTCTACTGATCAGACTTTGCAGATCAGTGTAGTGAAAACATGTAATGTCGATAAATATTACCTCTTCTATTTTTTTCCCATCTCCATCCACACACAAATAAAAAAGCTGATCGGCAGATGATTTATGATAAATCATCTGTAGTGAAGCCGAACGCCCTAGGGGTAACAAAGTGAAATTATAATTTTGTATATTTTTTTTATTTATATAAATAATAATCTCGGTCTTATTTTCTCGTTTATTCCCCTCAACTCAAGTTATTCTCTTGAATCTCAAACTTTTTGTGATGCAGGACGCAAAGATGTGTTTTTCAGATGATACATTGCCAGATGGATACAGTGTGAATAAAGGTGATACAGTAGCATACCAACCTTATGCAATGGGTCGCATGAAATTTATATGGGGAGATGATGCAGGGGAATATAGGCCAGAGAGATGGCTTGATGAGAATAACATTTTCAAGCCAGAAAGCTCTTTCAAATTTACAGCTTTTCAGGTTAGATTTGCATCTTAGGATTGGCTTTTTGGAAGTGATTTTATGGTACACGAACTAAGAATGTGAGAAGAGTTTTGTCTTGGCTTATATGAAAATATTTTGGAGAGAAGCTAATCCAAACAACCCTCTAAAGAATTTGACATTGCAATATCAAGATTTTCCTTTGATATTGCCTTTTGCTTTGAAAGCAAATCGAAGTAAATTACACTATCATCTATTCAATAATAACCACTTTTTCTAAGTTCAGTAAATTTTGAAATCATTCAATGAGAAAATTTTGAAAATAAAAGTATATCCGGACTCTTTTTTCCAAAAAAAAAAAATCTAATAAAAGGACAATAATAGTTAGTAATATTTAATTTCAGCAAGAATATATTCCATATACTTTCGATCTACATAACTATTGGTGTACAAGCAATGCAATTTTAGATTAAATTAAGACTCTAGTGTTTTGAAGACAAAATCAATAAATTTGAAGTATAAGTTCTAAAGTTAACATTTTATTTATTTTACGCCAGAAACAAAGCGTTATGTGATCAAACTTGCATGACTTGTTTTGTAGTTTAACATGAATTTCTTCTGATATGTGCAGGCGGGTCCCCGGATTTGTCTAGGAAAAGAGTTTGCTTACAGACAGATGAAGATATTCTCTGCAGTGCTTTTGGGCTGTTTCCGCTTTGAATTGAATGATGATCAGGAAGTTGTCACTTACCAGCCAATGTTAAATCTTCACATCGATGGAGGTCTCCGGGTCCGAGCCTTCCACAGATAGCCACTTCCATTAGCGGACAGCTTCACAACACACAACAAATTCAACAACCACCACCACCACCAACCTATAAGATCTTAATTATCCCACTAAGCGAGGTTGGTTGTATATGTATGTATGTACGTATGTATTTTATACACATATGAATGATGCTGCTAGATGAGTTCGCACGTGTATTTCTTGGCAGGTTAGTACATGTTGATGTAGTGTTGATCTCGTGAATGGTATTATGGTGGATATATAACTACTGGTACTGTTAGCAAAGACAATAAGTTACAAAAATAAAGAGTAAATGTACGTCTTTATTTAGGAATAATGGTGAAAAACAATTGTATCAAGTAATATAATTACTTTCGGCCAAAAAAAAAAAAGTAATATAATTACTCAAGGGTGTAAGGATGTGTTTGGATTAGAAGTTACAAGACTGATTTTTATTGTAACTGACTTTTATAAACGTAGGTTTGGATAAAATCAGTTAGTATAATACTCCTCTGGTTGTTTTGGTTGGTTTTAGTTCTAAATATAAGACCCATTTCTCATTTTTATTAATGTTCTCTAAATTACTCCTATGAATACTCTCTCAACCATAATCAAGTAGAAAGGGGAAAGAGGGTATTAAGAAAGATGATTATGGTGTTTTAGGAAAAACGTGTCATATTTCTTATAATTAACTAACTTACCTAACTTCCTTAATTTAATCAAATTAGTTAAATGGGTCTTATATTAAGGACCGGAGGAGTATGATTTATATTTGGATTGATGTTTATAAAAAAATCAGTTTAAAATGTTAAAACTTATTTGGATAGATCATAAAAAAGTGAGTTTAGATGTAAAATAACAAAAAAAGGCATGAGTTTTTATACAAGACTTAGTTAACTAATTTGAAAAGATTAAAGATATACATAACTAATTTGAAAAGATTAAAGATATACATAAGTATTTTAGAGAGATCATATAACATATAAAATAATTAAGTAATTTATTTAGCTTTTTTAATCTGTTCACATTTGCCTATTCAAGTTTTATATTAAGGAGCAGAGATAATATATCATACATATACAATTTGATAAATTTTTTGGAAAAAAAAATTAAATTTCTTTTAAAAAAATTAATTGGGTCCATTGTTATTTTTTCTCTCTCTGTGTTCTCACCCCCAAAAAAGCTACTCTGATTGGTTTTTTTTTTTTTTTTTTTTGTCTTGAATGAACTTTTTCCCCAAACGTCAATTTGAGAAAAAGTTAACGTAAACAATTGTTCGAACCCATACTAGCTAGCAACAAATGTTTCCATTTTTCCAATGCACCTGTTCCCTTCCAGACGCTTTGCTAAACACACGCTAAGTTGACCGGGCAAAAAAAAAAAAAAAAGACTTAAGCATTAAAATTCTTTTCATTTCAATTTTAAAATAATTATTCATCTATTTCAAAATATTATTTACTTTTCGAAATGATAAGTTTAACATATACACTTATATATATAAAATTGACTAAAGTACATATTGTTTCCTTTAATTAACTATAAAGTTTTAATTTAGTAGCTTTGAAAAGTATATTTTTAGTTAACTCTAAAATCATTATGTTTAAATAATAATTTTTTTAACAATCATAGTTTTTTGTGAAAATTAAACTTAATATATTAGCATTTGAAAATATTTTATCAACATTTAACATCTACATATTATTATTTTTTGTTAATAATTTTAACATTAAAAGATTAAAAGTATATTTTTTTAAAGTTAAGGGACTAAATCAAAATTACGTATAAAATTAAAAGACCAAATATATATTTTAACCTATAAAATTATTGTCTTTTTTTTTTCGCCACTATAAAATTATATTACCAATAGTTAATACCGTTTTGATTCTAAATATATAATTCATTTTGTAGTATAAATTATACTATAAAATAAATTTTATATTTAAGGCCGAAGGAGTATATATATAACAATCATGAAAGAAAAAATACAATAAAAATATCAAACAATTTCGTTATAATTCCTTCTTCATTTCCCACTTTATGGCATAATTATATTTAGTCCAAGTAATAGTAGTTGAATCAGAGGAAAAAATGTTGAGTACTACTCCAATCTTAAATATAAAACTCATTTTGTAGTATAATTTATACTACAAAATATGTATTATATTTAAGACTGGAGGAATATTTCTTTTAAGGGGTTGATTTGTATTTTTGAAATTACATTTTCATCGATAATTCCAAGCCTAAGCAACTTCAAGTCATGTAGCTCATCATTGACGACTTTGTCGAATAATAGAAGTTGATGATATTTATAACCACTAATTAATCTAAAGACAATCAAGTTTCTTATTCTATAATCCTATATGACCATGTATCATATTTTTGAAATATTAACATTTAATATTCTTCCGGTCCTAAATATAAGATCCCTTTTATAATATAATTTATACTACAAAAAGGGTCTTATATTTAGGACTAGAAAAGTAGTATTTAATTATAAATTCATATAAAACCAAAAAAAAAAAAAGACGTATGACCATATATGATTGAACAACTTTTCCTAATGAATATAAACAACTTTGATCTAAGTTTTTTCCTCAACCGAACTATACCTAACAGAAGAAATAATAAAATGTGGAAATTCATTGATCCCATTACTATTAACATACAGGTGGGGGAAAAACAAGAAATTTCAGTCGAAAGAGAACCAATCTCAACATTTAGAGGAAACAGAATTACCCGAACAAGAGGCCATTATATTTTCATTCAATATAATTAAAAAAATGAGAACAAATCAATGGGTCAGCCCTCGTCCAGAAGCTTGTAATGCCCTAATACTGCGTACAAGTGGGAGAGCAAAGAGAGAACCACAGTTACAACAAATTTGACCTATATATAACCAGGGCTAACACTTGTCTGATACATATATTACAAGACATCACTGAACCAATGGGATGCAACCAAAAATGCTCACAAACACGAGCTCAAAAACCTTAAAACTAAGATTCCTAACAATTGTTGTCTATAGAATATCTGTAATTTAGTTCTGTATGCCCTAAAATCTATGACTTTATAAGGGGTGTAAGCCCATCACCTTCCCAACCGAGCTTCAGCATTTGATCTACCACTTTCAAGCTTAACTGCGAGTAAGAACTAGCGGAGTTACAAGCCATGGCATAGAGGTTATAACTCTTCATTTAAAGCTAGTCCTTACAATTTAGTATAACGCTTTTAGTTTTAAAATTCTCGATTCAGTCCGTTTCATCCAACTTCCATGAGTATGTCAATACCCAATAACAAACTTTGGCTAAAAAGAATAAATTGAGAATTAACTGAAACTCTCAGGATTAACAGAAAAGTTCAAACTCGAAGCATTTTCATGCAGTTTGATTCTGTGCCCTTTGGGGTAGTTATATGAACTTTAAAGGTGGGTCCCATCGTTGAGAAGTATCCATCCTATGCTGTTTAGGAAAATTCTTTTAAGCATTTTGAAGGAAAAGCAAGTCTATTACTTCAAACGAATACATGGTGAAAGGTACCCACCTTACATTCCAAACTACACAAACAATAACCTACTCACAAGGATGGTTCACTTACAGATGGATCAGTGAAGATTATCAACTGTTTATCCAAAGTTGAGACCAAAAGATTTGTGTTATCCTTGTTTAAAGCTAGAGCTGTGATATCCTGTCCTCCTCCCAGCGTTAATGTATGAAATACCTACAAATAGCGGTGCAGTATATCGGTCAGAACTGAATAAAACGGCCTGGTGGAGGTGGGCAACAGCTACTGCAGGATTGAGACTAAGAGAAAGGCTGAACCATGAATCTCATTTCATTTTACGTTAATCATTGCATACTGAAATTCAAATCTGTATGTGTCTAAGAAATATATAAAGAAAAATGCAATTTAGGGATGACCCAGACAAATATAAGGAAGGAAGAAACCGCAGAAAGCAAGTGACAGTTGGTTCTACCAGAAAGAATACTTCTTTTGTGAGGAATAAGCAGACAATATTTCGAGTGTGAAATACAGGACAAATGCAAGTTTGAAATTGATGTGAAATAAAAAAAACCGTATGTGTGAATTAGGATTCAAGATAATTGTGATCACCAAACCCAAAAACAAAAACAAAAAAAAAAACAAAAAAGAAGAAGAAAGAAATCAAGATAATTGCTTTAGACGTCTGAATTAAAACATCTTAATAATTTACCTCCAGAGTGTGCAAATCCAGGAAGCAAATAGATGGTGATGTAACACTTATTCTGTTGCCTTCTTGAGTTTTTTCTGATTCTGAATCAGCATCATCATCGCCCAAGTTCCAACTATTATTATAGACACCACCATTTTCTAGAGGATTAATTCCAATTAAAGCACTCTTCCCATCAACAGGAATTTCAATGCAACTAATCCTGCTAGAGAAAGATAATTGTCTTTTAGCAATTAGAACACCATTTAGAGTGAAGGTACTGAGAGTATGCTCTGATTCATTCCAAGTCACAACAACACCATCAGAGGAAAGGCGGACGGTATGAGCCTTAATGCCAACTAGTTTTCTAATTAAACGTCCTCTTCTGACAGTGTGCAATAGAACATCTGAAGAAAGGGAACACGACACAACAATTCCTAGATCTGAACTGACACAGCAACCGGTGACTTCACTATGGTGCCCCCGTAGTACATGTATGGGACCTTCAATACGATACCTCCGATTCTTTTCTGTCAAGTTTGATGAGGAATTACTGCTTGTCGAAGGCTGAGTGCCTGGGCCAGACGAAGGTTCAGATATACTACTTGAGCTTGACACGAGTGCCCGGTGTATTCTCCAGAGCAACACAGTGGTATCCCGAGATCCTGTCACCAGGTAGTTACTATCCGGTGAAAGACCAAGGCATGTTACAGGAGCACTGTGCGCATAGGCTGTTTCTAAGGTTTTAGCTCCATCTGAGGATATCAGCCTGATGCTATTATCAGCATGTCCACCTAATAAGAAGCCAAAATATTCAGGATAAATGACAAATAACAAAGAAATTATATTAGGTGTCCTAAATAATTTTAAAAGGTTTTCACAAAATCAGTATAGTGTTAATCAAGTATTTGGGGAGGGGGGGGGGGGAAGGAAGAAAGAAAGAAAGAAGGAAGGAAGAAGATAGCTGTCTCCAAATAAGGAGGTTTTACATGCCGCAACTGTCATACTTTATTATGGATTAAAACATACTGGTATCTGAAATGCTTGATCTAGTGTTTTCCTACTCCCTTTTATCAGCTGATATTCAAATATTATGGTATTCAATGAGGGTGGAGAACCACAAAAATGTAATTTATGGGCAATTTTCTCTGATTATTCTTGACCATTAGGTGGTAATTCAGACAACGTTATCTGCTGGGGATAAAGGTTTTAAGCTGGGGAGCTATCGTTATAAACTGAGGAACCATGTTTTTAAACTTTGAAAGTATAAGACAGGAGGATGAACAAGGAAATATCAAATATTACAAGACTATACACGGTAAAGTCCCTATAACCAATCAAGTTCAACCCCTCCGTAAAGATAACTTGAGATATATGGAATATTTAACCAAATAACTAATTCTCAATTTCACTAAGCAATAAATCAACGGGATGAGTACAAATCTAATCCAAAGGTCTTAAATTTTGTAGTAAGTTGTCATCTAAAACAATAACTTTTTCCTCTGAAAATAGACGCCAGAGCCAACATATATGCATATTCTTGGGCTCCACTAGATTTACCAGTAATAATTTCTCTGTCACAAGTAACAGAGACAATGGCAGTGCTTCTAATTCCAGAGGCAGCAAATGCTTGTGCATGGGGGAAATGCCCGTCTTCATCAGAGCCTGCAGGGCCTTTGAACATGCGCATAAGTGTCCCACCAGCAGAGCCTGTTGCTTTTCCATGTTGGAAGAGGAACGGAGTACCCTGGCCGTCAGGTGTATTGGGTTGCCACTTGTGTTGTGCGACACGAGCTGCTGGTGCATTCATATCAACGACCACGACCATGTCTGAAGATGCATGAACAGCAGATGCAGGTACATTGCAGCGGTCAGAGGCTGGAACAGCATAAGGTTTGACTTCTTTTGGATTGCGGAATATTGTCTGGCAATGAATAGAATTGCATGCTTTATGATTATAACCACTCATAGTCACAATCAACAGTTGGGAAAGTGTCAAGTGAAAGAAGGATATCAAACCAAGATCTGATAATAAAGAATTCAAGCTGGGTGGCAATGAATTCTACCACATATTTTCTCTTAGCAGCAATCAACAAAAGACATAAGAATGAATAGAATAAATATCACATTGTGAGGAACAACTTTATCACTCAAAAAGACATGAATCAAGTCACTCATAGATCTTCTCTTAATGAACTAAGCTTCCAAGTTGAGATAAAGGGGATGACATCAAAAGCTCTTCAATTCAATGATAAATGAGAAGAGTAAGAGCTCACAACTTGCAGCTCCAAATTTCAGAACAAGAAATCGTGGCTGGTTCTTTATTTCACTCCAGGACCAAAAGCTCTTTCACATAAGGGATATTTTAAAGAATAAAGGCATTCCTAGGTCTCTAACAGGTTAAAATTTTAATGCACAACGGCTGGTAATAATTGCATTGCTTCATGTAAAGAAAGACGCTTCCACATATAGAAACTTTTTATTTCAGATTTTGAAATATTGCATGCCAAAAATTTTTAATAAAGAGTTCAAAGTATCAAGTGATTCATCTCATATATGGACCTAAAACAACCCCCCCTTTTTTTCTCCTTTTTTTTTCTTCTCAAGGCTCCCATGCGTGGATAACATTTATTTATTGGTGCATGGTTGAATGCACACATGGCCATATTTGCTTGTGTCCTCTAGATAAGTTCATTTACATATCCTTTGCAAATAACAAACTTCTTTAGAGTAGAAAACATCGCATTTCATGTATGGAATTCTATTCTTCAGCCCTTGGTCAACATCAACATTGTCTACGTCTTACCTCCTATAATTGAAGCCCATTACTTTCCTCCTTCATAAAATATACTACTTCCAGTCTCAAATGTAGGCCACCAATAACTATCCCACCAAAATTAAGAAACAGTTAAATTCATTAAATTTGTCTCAAATTAATTTTTTTCCCCATAAATGACCCTAATTAACGAACTAGAATATATTCTCACCTTCCCCCTTATTCTTGAAAACAACACTTGACTATGTGGTCAATGAAAAGCATTGGTGGAACAAATTAAGTAATTCTCCAGACATTTAGATAGATGCCCTCTATTTTTTTTCCCGTGACAATTAGATACCCTATATTTTAGACTAACCTAATTTCTCAAATGGCCTATATTTGGGACCAGAGAGAGTATTAAATTAAACTTTAGAGTTCAAGTATCATTTTTGGCTCCTACCATTATAATTATACAAAACAAATTAATCAGGCTTTAACCATGAATTTTTAATTCAGCATTAACTAGATGAGTTTAATGTCTGATACAAGGCTACGCTCAAGCATATTAGAAGCTTAGTAAAGTGAGACTGCATCACTATCAATGAGATTTATTTAACAAACAAGCTTAAAAAGTTACCTGCAAATGAAGAACTTCTGATAATGGCATCTTCTTCAAGTGAGGAACAGTCAGAAGTTGAGACGGAGTTTGTCCAAAATATGCAATCTGATCCTGTGTAGCACGTTGTTGCACCTTTATATTGGCATGTGCAAAAAAGAAATATCAAGTTGTGACTTGAGAAACAAATTTGATTCATTCAAGGACAAAAGCATGCAAGGAAGTTTCCAGAAAATGTTTGCACACATGCACTCCATAGAGAATTCTATAATGCACAACGTTTGCTTATTCATTACTTTGAAGAGAAATATGTTGAGTTCGACACCCTTGGGCCTTAAGCCCATATTCTGTTTTAATTAATCAGATTAGCATTTTAAGTGATCCCTAGAATCACGGATTATTAATTTGATTTTTGAATTGTTGATTTGTTACTTTGATTTACCTAGATTCTATTGTAATCTGGCCGACCCTAGTGTATCTCCTAAACCTAGGTCTTATGGCTATAAGTACCTTCTCCATATGTTAAATAAAATATCTATTCGGAGCATCTAATTCTATACGGTATCAGAGCCACGACAACAATACAGTTCGGTTTTGGAATGGCCCCACCGGGCCAAGCAAACCTGTTGCCATTGGCACACAAAACCACCACAACGCCAATGAGTCCAGCAGGAGGTTCCCAAGCGCCACATGATGCTCTATCTTTTGCTTGGGCCTCCGGAGTGAGGCTGTATGTCACTGGAAAAGGGATGGCCCACTACCTGATAGGAACAAAGAAAAAACCTTCACTTACAGACCCGAAGTATGGTGAATGGAAGACAGAATTCAATGGTACAATCATGGCTCGTCAATTCCATGACCACTGAAATTAGTGCCAGTTTTTTGTTGTTCCAATCAGCACAAGAAGTTTGGGAGGCAGCGAGAGACATGTTTGCTTCTATGAAAAACCGGACTGCTGTTCTAGACATTGAAACCAAGATTGACAACCTGAAACAAGGTAATCTCATTGTCACTGAATACTTCTCTAAACTTCTCACCTTGTGGCAACAACTTGACGTCTATGAGGTCTATGAATGGACTTGCCTGACTGATTCTCAACTTTTCACCAAGATAAAGGGAAAAAAAAGAGTGTACAGATTCTTACTCAGCCTACAATTAGTCTACGATGATACTAGGGGAAGAATTATGAGTACTGAAATACTCCAAGTCTGCGAGAAGTATTCTTCATTGTAAAGCAAGAAGAGAGCCAAAAACAGCTCTCTACCTCCAAGCAATCTAAGCCATCAGTAGTTGACAGCAATGCCTTTGTCTCAAGGGAAGCCCAATCAAATGATAACAAAGGCAAGAAGAGTGGCAGGTGGTGCGATCATTATCAAAAATCTAGTCACACCAAAGAAGTCTGCTGGAAACTTCATGGTAAGGCCTCAAACGGCAAAGGGAGAGGCAGACAAGAAACTAGGGCATTTGCGAACAATGCTGAACTTGGAGCCGAGACTGGGTGCTCCATGACTAAGGAAGAAGCAGATTTCCTTAGAAAATTACTTGAAAAGCATGATATTAGAGAAAAGTTAGTAGCTACTGGTAATGTTGCTTACACAGGTAATGCCATTCTAGCCCCCAAAACTAATGTTCATCATGGACATATGTGCATAGTTGATTCAGGGGCTACTGATAACATGACTGGTAATCTGAAACTTGTTAACAATGCAAAGCCTTGTCCTCATCCAATGTTTATTAAAGTAGCTGATGGGAAGTTTATAAAGGTTAAAGGAATTGGAGAAGCATCCTTGTTTGATAATCTGCTGCTCACAGATGTGTTATATGCTCCAGATTTGAAATGCAATCTTATATCAATGAATAAAGTCACTGTATCACAGAATTGTCATGTTAATTTCTCTGCTGTTCGGTGTGTGTTTCAGGACTTGGAGTTGGGGAAGACGATTGGCGCCGCTGAAGTACTAGAGGGGTTATATTGTGTGGAAGATCAATCTCATCTAAAATCCTTAGGAAAACCTGAATGTTGCTGCTGGAAAGTGTTTTTCTACTCAGATTTCTAATGAAGATGTGTTGTTATGGCACTATAGACTAGGTCATCCTATCTCTAAGTACATGTCAAAGTTATTTCCAAAGTTTATGAATAAAATTTCTGATTTAATTCCATGTGAAGTGTGTCAGTTGTCTAAGCATACAAAGAATTCTTATTATCACTATCCTCATCAATTCTCTGAGCCCTTTGCATTAATTTACAGTGACTTTGGGGCCCTTCATGAGTTGCAAATCTAACCCATTGCAAATGGTTTGTCACTTTTATTGACGATCACACATGGGTTACCTGGTTGTACCTCTTAAAGAAAAATCTGACCTCACTCAAACCTTCCTAAACTTCCACAAAATGATTGTAAACCAGTTTAAAACTTCCATCAGAGTACTATGTAGTGACAATGGAACCGAATATACTAACTCCACTCTTCAGACCTACCTAAAAGGCCAAGGTATTATCCACCAAACAAGCTACGTCAACACACCCCAACAAAATGGAACTGCTGAAAGGAAAAACCAGCATCTCTTAGAAGCAACTGGGGCTCTTATGATGACTCCTAATGTTCCAAAATATTACTGAGGAGAGGCCCTTCTCACTGCTGTCCACTTGATTAATAAACTCCCCTCCAAAATACTAAACTTTAAGACTCCCATTCAGCTTCTAACCAAAACTTCCCCTACCAATCCATTCCAAAATAACTTACTCGAGAAAGTCTTTAGGTGCGTGGCCTATGTTCACAATGATTCTAGTGGGAAACTTGATCCTGGGGCTTATAAATGCATATTTTTGGGTTATTCTTATACTCAAAAGGGATATCAATGTTACTTACTCACTCTCAAAAATTTTTTTGTTACCATGAACATCACATTCAATGAAACTCTTAGCTTCTATACCAAAACACCCATTCAGGGGCAATCTGAGAGGGAATGGGAGTTTCTTGAAATCTTCACCACTAGATCTGAGCCAAATACCCAAACCCAAGAACTAAACTCACAAATTCCTGCTCCAAATACCAGAACCAGACCTGAAATGGAAGAGGATATGGCAAGTCCGAGGGCAGACAGTGGAAATTTGGAAGACACTGGTGACACCTCTCAGAATAGTAGAGGAACAGATCTAAATGATGCAGAATCTGAAAGTGAAGAAACAAGTATAAATCCAGAAGAAGCCTCTAGTAGTGGGCAGCGCCAAGACTCAACTCCAATTACAAGTTCTAATGATTTTGGGTGGCCTATTGCACTCAGAAAGGGGGTAAGAAAATGCACTCAGCATCCTATTGGTGATTTTGTTTCATATGACCGATTATCTCCATGTATGCAGAGTTTGCTAGTAAAACAGCAGATGACAGATTACCCAATAGCTTTGATGAAGCTATCTGAGACCCAAATTGGCATAAGGCCATCATGGAAGAATTAAGGGCTCTACAAGTAAATGGAACATGGAAAATCATGACATTACCATTAGGAAAGAAAACAGTTGGCTGCAAATGGGTTTTCACCAAGAAATACAACCCTAATGGGATAATCAACAAGTACAAAGCCAGATTAGTGGCAAAAAGGTACTCTCAGACATATAGTGTAGATTACCAAGAGACTTTTGCCCCAGTGGCAAAACTGAATACCATTCAAATACTCCTATCACTAGCAACCAATTTGATTGGCCCTTACATCAACTTGATGTAAAAAATCCTTTTCTGAATGGGGACCTAGAAGAAGAAGTGTACATGGACGTTCCATAAGGATTATCTGAGTATAACAACCCTGGGCTATCATGCAGGCTTCAAAAACCTCTCTATGGCTTGAAACAGTCACCTAGAGCCTGGTTTGAGAGGTTTACTAAGTCAATAAAGAAGGCCGGATTTACTCAATGCCAATCTGATCACACTCTGTTTGTAAAACACTCAAGAGGTAGGGTAGCAATCCTTATCATTTATGTTGATGATATAATCTTGACTGGTAATGACACAAATGAGATTGCAAAACCCAAGATATTCCTAGAACAAGAATTTGAGGTCAAGGACCTGGGAGGCCTCAGAAATTTCCTAAGAATGGAAGTAGCATGATCTCAAGATGGAATTGTTGTCTCACAAAGGAAGTATACCCTGGATTTGTTGAGAGAAACAAGAATGCTGGGAGCTAAACCACCTGAGATGCCAATGGAACCTGCTTGCAAGCTTGATGACAAAAGGGAGGAGGAAGAAGAAGAAGGAATCTCAGCAGGGGCAAAAGGTGACCAAAGAAGGAATCAATTCCTGTTGATGGTGATAGATATAAAAAACCAGTTGGTAAACTTCTGTACCTTTCTCATACTCCTCCTGACATAAGCTATGCGGTTGGTGTTGTTAGTCGGTTCACAAATGAACCTTTAGAAGAACATATGAATGCTGTCCACAGAATCTTGCATTACTTAAAAATGATCGCAGGCTGAGGTCTCTACTTTGCTAAAGGCAAGACTCAGGAGATAATTGTGTACACTGATGCTGATCATGGAGGTTTTCTACCGGATAGAAGATCTACTTCAGGTTACTGTACTATGGTGTGTGGCAATCTGGTAACATGAAGAAATAAGAAACAGACAGTAGTCTCCAGAAGCAGTGTTGAACTACGAGCCTTGGCTCAAGGAGTTTGTGAAGGGTTATGGATAATCTGGGTGCTAAGAGACTTGAGGCTGGCACCGAGCACACCTACAAGACTAAGGTGTGATAGTACGTCTGCTATTGCTATGGTTAGAAATCCAATTCATCATGAAAGAACAAAGCATGTGGATATTGACAAGCACTTTATCAAAGAGAAGGAAGATGCAGGAATTATTGAACTAGCTCATGTTCCTTCACATTGTCAAGTAGGAGATCTCTTTACCAAACAGTAGCAAAATCACAATTTGAAGAACTCATAAGCTAGCTGGTATGATAGACATCTATTTGCTAACTTGAGGGGGAGTGTTGAGTTCAACGCCCTTGGGCCTTAAGCCCATATTCTATTTTAATTAATCAGATTAGTATTTTAAGTGATCCCTAGAATCACGGATTATTAATTTGATTTTTGAGTTGTTGATTTGTTACTTTGATTTACCTAGATTCTATTGTAATCTGGCCAGCCCTAGTGTATCTGCTAAACCTAGGTCCTACGGCTATAAGTACCTTCTCCATATGTTAAATAAAATATCTATTGGGAGCATCTAATTCTATAAAATAAATTGATATTGATAATTCCTAAACAGATTTGCAATAAAGACTGACTTGATTAACGGGTCATCATCCCAAGAGACAGTCCTTAGATGAATAGATAGAAGCCATTAGGGCTTGTTTGATACATTGCCTAGCCTCCACTGTAATGGTAATCGAGATCTCATTACCAATCTGCACGTGTCTGGTTGGGCTTTTTCATGGCAATCCTAACTGCACATGTTTTGGTAATCAAAATACCCTTATGATTCATTCAATAATCTATTATCTACCCGAATGCCCCTTATAAGGTCATCTGCAAACTGATAATGGGACACCACAATCCCTTCTGTTCCACCTGAATGCCCCTTATAAGGTCTCTATCATCTACACTTATGATTCATTCAACCAAGCACATACACACCACGGTAAAGAACGAAGGGGTTGTAGGGGTTCCCCAACTGCACTCCTCATAGCCCAAAAAACAGACTTTTGTCCCCACAATCTGTTCAGGTTTTAAAAAAATAATTTATTGGAATATTATATTGCTTCGTGTATCATTCATGCAAATCATTTCTCAAATACCAATTGATTAAATTTTAAGAGCAACAGAGACTTACTGGGTCAGAAATTTTATCAATATCCACTGCTCCTTCATAAGTAATGTAAAAGAAAACATTATTTGCTCCAATAGCTTCTTTACCTCGTTGCTTGTACCTACATGGTCCAAATCATTTACATAGATGCTAGCAATAAATCATCAATGAAATCCCCAAGAAAAATGTAAATCCAGAGAGAGATTCAAATCAAATATTGACATTGCAAACGAGTAATTGTGAAAATTACATAAGAGAAAGAGCACACATAAATACATGCAGGCGAAACCCACCCAAAAATGAGGTCAATCCACTCATGCAAATGAGCAGATACATATTCACTCTCGAGCGCCATCTGATGCTTATGGATGAAATCAATTGGACTCTCAGCCCAAGGAGGAAGTTTAACAGCATCTAATATGATAGAAGAAAATAGAAAAGAGATCAATCCTTTAATGCGAGCAAAGTTCTTCCCAAAAAACAAACACAATCTCAATAAGCATACCAAGCTTCTCTCCCAATTGCGTGGTGCCAAAATCAATCAAATTCCCATTTGTGAGAGCTTCAGGGAGGTAAAATAGCTCAGGAACCTATTGTAAATTGAAAAAAGAACTGGTTAAGATACAGGTAAAAACTAACCTTCTGTTAGGATTACTTTTGGAAAATTAGGAAAATACATGAAAAAGGGAAAAGATGCTTTTGTGGGTCAGAACTTTGACTTCCTATTTTGGAGAAAGAAGTAGAAAAGTAGGGTTGCTGTAGGGTGACTATGGTCAGGGCTATGAGAGGGTTGGGAAAGTCACTTTTTGTGGTCTATAAATCGTCCTCTTGGGGTCAGCCGGAGGAGGAGAACTTTTGTATTGAGCTGGGCCCTTGTGGGAAGGAGAGAGCCAACCTCTCGAAAGTTTGGCAAGTCTGTTAGTTGGAGGTAGCGTGTCCTAACTGTGGTTTGTGGCTTGTGTCTTTGTTTACTGTTTCTGTATATGTGGTGTAGTAATCTGAATTTGTAGCCGTCATCCTCCCTTCAATGCGTGACAGATTAGTGTTTGTTCTATGAAGGTAATGAGTTTTTAGCTTTTGGTTGTATCTTCGTGGGTATTCTGTTTTCAAATAGTAAAAGTTTAGAGTTTCTGGGTTGGGTCTTATCACCATCATACGGATTTCATATGAAAATAATCTGATTGAGATTATATTATGATAGAACTTTCATAAGACCTCGCATTTTTCTTTTAATCAGAAATTGTCCTCAACATAGTTTCGCACAGCTAATTTTCAGTAAAGAACAGCAACAGTACATCAATACTTAAAAGGAGAATTATGGATGCTCATCCACTCGAAAATCATGGAGAAGAATAAAAAAAGATTAATTAAAAAATATCTTAACTATTCTGAAAACAAAATAACACATGATATTGCTAAATTGAAACACTAATTATTTTTAATAACACGCCTATAATAGGCCTGCAGGTCACTGACATGCCATAACATTTATTACCAACTGGCTAGGGGTTAAATGCTCAAAGCCATCCTCATCAAGTTTCAGCATCTTGTATAGTTGTCCTGTAGTGAAGTTTAAGCCAAAGTGTTTTGAAATGATAGTGCATGTCACAAAATTCCAAGGCAAAAGTACACTTTCAGTCCTTTCCACAAGGTCTCATTTTTTTCCCTTAATTATAGAAAATGTATTTTTAGTCCTTCAACCCTAACGTCATTCTTAAAAATGCTAGTATGGAAATTTTAAATGTGGACAGAACATTCTCAAATGCTGATATATGATGTAAAATTTTCAAAATAACAATCACCTTTTAAAACGATTATTATTTGAGACTAATGGTGTTAGAGTTAGAAAGCTGAAAAGGTACGTTTTAAAATTAAGGGACCAAACTAAAGCATTGTATAAAGTTAGAGGACTATAAATGCCCCTTTCCCAAATTGTAATAGAATTATCATGCCCATTTAATTCAAAAGTCTAAAATCTCCATGACAATGTGGACAAACACAATCCGCCATTTGTGTGCTAGAACTTGAATAGATGTAAAGGACTTTGATACCTATGAAGGACCATTTTAGAACTTATTAAAAGCAAATGAAAGATCCTTGAATAGTTCCTCCTTATAGGTCCTCTGAAAGCCCCACTTAACCCCACACACACAAAAAAAGAAAGAAAGAAAGATAAATTACCTACTTTTAGCAAACAAGTAGATCAAACAATCATTTTGCCGAAATATTAATAAACATATACCAATTCTTTCACATCGCTCATGTCCTCAAGAACACCATTCCAGGTAGCACCAATGTCAGAAAACATTCTATCAGCATGATCAAATTTTCCTCCTTGCAGTTGTATTGCAAGGGTGGTAAATGGTTCGACTCGAACAAGATAATACAAGACCTGAAAAAGAACATTACATAGATCAGAAAACACAAAAGAAGAAATTAAAAAAGCAGTCAAATTCACTTAAAAAAAAGAAGAACACTTTGATGGGTACCCAACTATGGTAGGAAACCCTCTCAGAAAAGCTAACTACTAAAAACCTGTACACTACAAGACTAATAATCTACTGTGATAAGGACCAAAAAAAAGAGCAGGAAAATGAAGGGTAAACCCACCGTTCCTGCACTCGAATAGTGTGATCCATAATGGAATTTGGGGATGACTGGATCATCAAAGTTAGAGTATCTCTCTTGAAATTTTTTTAGTCGATCAGAGTTCAGTGCACCAACAGGCTGCAATAAAATAAAATGCTTTAGCAACAAATAAAAAATAATGAAAAATAGGAAAACATTAACTGATTGAGAGAACATTCAGGAAAAGAACCTTTGACAGATCTCGGTAACACGAAGGATTAGAAAGATCCAAGCTCTTTGAGCTGTAATCAGAAAGGACCCAGGGGAAGACTGGATACTGCCAGGTACGCATAGCAGTAATACTATTATTAACGGAATAAGGATATGAGGCAAGAGATTAATAATAGAACTACATTAAAAGTGAAGATCAACCTGAGTGATATCATTATAACTACGTCCAGCCAATGTATTGAGCTGCATTAAATATTCAAAATTGCTGATCTGCACAAGGACAAGATGAACTTCATATACCTCTGAGGATGCAAACTATGAAACAGTGCATATTGAATGAATTAAGGCCTGCTTCATACCTCCCATCTTGCCCAGCGTTCCATAAGTTGGGTTCTTTTTAAAAGTTGTTCAGGTCTCTGCTAAGAAAAAGAGAGTTAATTTTTCATATTCTTGGACCAAAAGTATCAATCCTTTATAAAAGACTAAACTGCAGAGAACGCCAAGCTAGAACTAAAGTACATTTACGGAAATACTGATCATAAGACCAGACAGAAAGGGAGAGAAAAAAGAAAATGAAAGAGAAGAATAGAGTCACCGAAAGGATTCAACCTGCGTAGCCAAATACATGTTGTTTAAATGAGGAGGACGTGCTTGGACAATTGCTCGATATGCATTTTTTCGCCCCTCAATACTCTGAAGAGGAAAAGAGGACAAAGACAGATAAAGAGTAGGATTATCAGCACAAAATTCCGAATTTTCAGAGAAACAGCCAGAATTACAGTGCTATGAGAACTACAAAAGCGGTGCATCTAATAAGTACCCCAAAGTCAAAGAAGAAGTTTGATCGGTCAACCATAAAGAGCTCCAAAGCACTTCTTCTAAGGAGATATCTGAAGCAGAAACCAACATTTAGAAAAATTGACTGGACAAAATCTTCAAAAGCAGATACTTCAGCATTTAAGAAAAAGAAAGTATTCTATCAACTCTTGGAAGAAATTTCAAGATGGAACGTGAAGTATATGAGAAGATAAAATGTCCTCCTGAATAAGAACCAATAAGTGAAGAGAACAAGACACGGAAGCAGAGATATCTGAGACATGCCACGAATATAAACATATATAGAGGACAGAAGGAACCCCTGAAAATTCAAGCACTTCCCACCAACCAGAGTTATCTATAATTTTGAAAGATGCCATTATATTGAAACCTATTCTTTGCTGATATCCAAACAAGCAACTTCAACTTTAAAGGAACATCAAGCTCCAGATTTATTTCGAAGGAATAAAAATTTCCCTTCTCAGGGAATTAATGAAAATAAAAACGAATATAAATTAGGAGGCTTCAGGGTCTAGCAGAAGACAGATAGGCTCCATTCTGTTCATTGTATAAGGCTGGATAGATTAAAATAACCCAATATAATCTCAACTTTGGAGCTGATTTAAACTATTTCCTCTTGGATAGATACCACCTAAGTTGATATACTCAGACTTGAATGCAAGTATATACAAAGCAAGGAGAAAGTCTTAAATAGTTTTTAATTTGCGAGCAAGAGAGAGGCTCACCTTCGGCTATAAATTTGATGAAGAGTTGACATTGACCAGCTGCGGTCCTTTTCTCGGTCTCCTTCCTCAAAACTGGGGTCTAGCCCTTCCTTTGGGGTGCTAATCTCACTGTTATCAACTATAAAATTTATCCTTCTTGTGGTTACCTTCAACCAGAGAAGGGCACTCAGCGTTACTACACATAGCATAGCTTAGCAAAGACATGCAAAATATTTTACATATCTTTCCCTTGAAATAAAAGTTTCATGAAATTTCATCAACAAGAATATTAGCTCAAATGGTACACTCAAAAAATGATATTAGCGCAAGTACAGAATTGTATGCTTGGAATATCCCACAAATAATTGCTACCTAGTACTTCAATATAAAAGAATCCGCATAAACGATAGGAAAAGAACACATCAACAAAGTTATAGGATAAAAAGACCTCAAATAAAGAAAATTAATTCGATTCTGACACAAAACTATATAAGACAAATTCTAAATTAAAATGGAAAAATTATTGAATGAAACAAAGCTTCCCAATCTCCTTGGCCGTCAGAAACAGTGAAACAGACATTTCTTTCCATCAAGACAAACCTCAGAACCCCAAGGACCATGCAATGCTACGAAACTTTGTATTCCCTTCTCTTTACCAAATCTTTTCAATTGACTTTGGTGGAAATGACCCAAGGTAGAAGACATCAAAACCACATTCAACAAATTTTGCATATTCTTGATTATTTCTCAATTTAACATCAATTAAATAAGAACTGAACTAAGCAACTGGAATTTTTCATGACCTATAATGCAGCAAAACTTCATGACCATTTCTTTAATAAATTAAAATTTACGATAAAAAAGGATAAAACAAAACTGGACCAACAAATAGGCGATTGGGTTGTTTCATCTTGAGGCATGAAAATGAGCATCATGTTTAGCAAATCTTCCATGTTGGCTTTATTGATTGTCTCTCCACTTGTCACCTTGATGGGAGGAAAGTTCAAGCTCGTCATACTGCTTTTTCACCATTACTGTCTTTCAATATAAGCACCGTCAACTTGGGTTGTTATCTATGATTATTTTAATTTTTTAAAGTGAAAAGGCTCATCCATCATGTCAAGTGGAGAGACATCTGATAACCCCCACGAGCAAGATTTGGTGTACACAATAGTCATTTTCATGTGCCAAAAGCAGGGTGTCCAATTTTGGAGCAAAAGTTTTTTCTCCAATTCTTCTCACCCAGCTTTCTGGAATTTTTATTCATTCCTGCCAATAACCACATATTTATACACACCAGCTTAAAATAGAAGTTTGTATTATTAGATCTCAGCAATATAGTTAAATCTATTCAGCTTTAGTGAATAGATGACCCAGTTCTAAAATAACTAATAAACTCATAGCATGTAAAGCACTAATTTTCTACAAGTGTTAGCTGCCACGATGGTCTTGTGCACTCACTAAATTAGTTTTCAAGAGACTAAAGCTACATGGGCATCGCAGTTCACAGACCAAATTGTTAGCTCTCTTTAAAATATAAGCAACTTCCAACTTAAGCCCATAAAACTTACTTGGAAGGTTCCCTGAACAACCTTAAGTGGCCGGACCATTGATGACGGCAGCTCAATAACAATTCTTTCATCAAGTTCACTAAAAACAAACCCAGGGGCAATCACTGATGAATTCTGGACAAAATTTTCATCACTTGCAAGCTGAGCACCAGTAGATTCAATAGATGCATGCAGGGCTTGCTCAGCTGATTCAGAAGTTCTGGGTTCATTCTCTCCCTTCAATTCAATATCAACGACCACACCATTCCCATCCGTAATTTCTGCATGCTCGTCATCTTCTTCGAGTTCTTCTATTGAGATTGCTTCTGCTGACAAAACTGGAGCACTCTGGTCCTTTCTCTCCACAGAATAATCATCATAATTAGCAGCAGCACCTAAATGATCTGTCCCTTCGTAATTCCTCCTCAGACATCGTCTCATCCTTGAAGAACTTTCCATAAAAGCTAGCTTCCAAAAAACCTGAAAAAATTTAAGATTAAAATTAATTATAAAACATAATCAATCCTAACAGGTGATTTTGTTTTTTTTTTTTTTACGTATAAGAAAATTTTAATTAAAGCGACTGTAAGTTAAAAATACAAGAAATCCTGAAAAGAGAAAAAAAAAATTCAAAAGGAGAAGAAAAGACTTTTGAGAAATAAAGAATTTCAGGAACACAGTCTAGTTTGCCAGAAAATACAATGGTTGAACTTGCCATGCAATTTTTCAAATTTCATTCTGGGCAAATATACTTCTCCTCACTCTTACAAAGATGGCATCTATGCCCATAAAAATATTAGACGATGCAAAGAATGAAAACTATAGTGATGCCAGTTTGAACAGTATATCACAACATACACAAGGTGGGTTGTTTAGCTGATCTGCTAAAGGCCCAAAAAGACTTCCCATTTCCATTAACTGGTGAATGAGTTTCCGCCATGCATGAATTCCATTATGGATTCGATGCCTGGTAATTACATCCACTTGAGCACGCCTGTCAATCTAGTAGACAATAAAGTTAACATATGGTAATACCATTCTCAATAATTAGAAAACCCAGCCACAGATTGTGAACAAACCTCAGACCGTTGCATATTCCTCGCCAGTGCAAAACTGGCGACAAGAACAGCAATAAATTTATAGGACAGAGCATTAAAATCTTTCCCATACACTGATTTCGTATCAACTGGCTGCAAACATTCCATCCAGGCAACTCCCATAGCTTCAGTGATACTCCACCTCTTAACACGCTCTGCATCACCAGCACTTCTTCGTTGTGCAGATGTAGCCATTGCAACAGCACTAAGACCTCGTCCAGAACCAACCTTTGCAAATCTCTCAAAATCACGTGCAGCCGCTAAAGCAGCAGCTCTTGCCGCAGCCTTGTCCTTGGGAAGTGGTGGTGCTTTCCCGGCGAGTTCTAGAGGCTTTTGAAAACTTGAAAATGTGTGGAGCCTAACCTGTTTGCGCTCCAGCAGTGAGGTATCACGCCTAAGATGGGCAGTTGTTGCAGGGGCTGGGGCTTCACCTCCTGAAGCCCCAGCTGCAATCATTGCCAATGCCATTGCAGCAGGTGGAGACGCAAATGCAGCAGCCCAAGGCGGAGATATCATAGCAAGAGCAGCCTGAAAGAAATAACAGATTCATCATTAGATAAAAGTAGCTATATCCACCCAAAAAAAAAAAAAAAGAGTACCAAGTAAGATAAGGAATAATATCTTCAGCGCTCAACAACCTTTTTTGAACATCCAATGTTGCAGAAGAATTATACAGACAGGCACATAGAACTAAATAACACAAACATAAAAAGACCAACTCATTATGCTTCAGTTTTAAAGGTCAACAATATGTTAAATATAGCTGTTATAAGCTTTTATATTAGCGTGAATGATTGCTGTCCATATCTGCAAATGCTCGCTCTGCTATCCATATGCTGAATTAGTTTGGACTACAGCCATGTGGTACATAAATCACAACCATGGAACCAGAACAATATTATAGCCACTGTAAGTCAGGATACACTTGCAACATGTCACACAAAGGATTTTCTCCCATCTTGCATTCATTATTGTATCAGAACATTGGAGGGAAAAGCTTAAGGTTACTCAGTCAGTGGTGCATTTTCTCTCCCTTGTAGCAGCTCTTTACTTTCATCAATCATGAATGTAATGGAGGTGGCCCCCAGTGCAGATAGATAAAGATATTGTTATCTGCTCTAGAAGCCAACTATAAGATCATTGTTTGCATACATTGTGCTTCGTTTAAAGGAAATTCAATCATCATATTTCATTATTCATTAAAATGCGCCTGAAGTATTATCGCAAGCAAAGATGGCAGTAACACATGACGAGTATCAAAGTTGACTGATGACCATGGTTATAGATAATGAGATATTTAGTCAAGATACAACCTGCTAGGAAAATGATACATGTACCACTGAGTAAATGTCATAATCAATTCTCATAGTGGCCATGATGAGTGTGGTGATTTGACCTAAAAACATCATGGCTCCCTACACATGGAGTCAAATAATTTAACACCTTACAGCTTCACTTGTAACAAAGATAGCCAATGTTTGAGTATATAAAAATCATGCAAGAGATGTTTATGATCAAGAGAGGACTTTGTCCCTTCCCCAAGGGAGGAGTGATATGAAATTTATTAAGAAAACAAAATGTATCGTTGTGCTCATTTGAAATATATATGATTCATTTGTTTTAAGTTAGTACACTCATGGATCAAATAAACACGAAATGAATTGTAAAAAGGATAATGAATTCCATGCCTCAATTCAATCGTGATATTTGGACAAAAGAGACTACAGTACAATACTACACGGAACATTGATCACAAATTGGATATGTTGAATGATAGACTTGAATGGCAGTGACATATTGCTACGATACTCTCTGTTTCTGATATTAAAATAAGCTTTATAATAACTGCCACTGAAATGAAAAAGCCACAAGGTTGCACAGAAAAAGCAGTACAAAATTGAAATTAACGTGGTCTAATTAGGATCCCAAGTTAGACTAGAGTACCTAAGAATTTAGCCCAATATAATATAATAGGTTATATTAGAATTATATTATAATGCTATGTATTATGTTATATCATTATGTAATACTAAATTATTACTCTCTGGTCCTTAATATAAGACCTATTTAACTAATTTGGTTAGATTAAAAAAGTCAAGTAAGTTAGTTAATTATATGAAATATGACACGTTTTTCCTAAAACACCATAATTATTTTCCTTAATATTCTCCTTTCTTTTCCTACTTGATTATGATTCAGGAAGTATCAATAGGGATAATTTAAGAAAAACTAAAAAATACGCGAAATAGGTCTTATATTTAGGACCACGATCAACTCAAAAACTATAAGGACTGGAGGAGTAATTACTAATCTAATAATATCAAAAATTTCCGGCTTAATTAAATTCATGATACATTTTGTTTTTGTTTTATGATTGACCATGGGAAGATTGGAACATCTGCCAAGACCCAATGGCCTCCTCATCCCCTATTGAGCTACAATCCATGAGATGGCTACAGGTAAATCGTAGAATTATAAAATCAAGCCTAAGATTATGCATCATACACGAGATAATACCTTGTTTCCCAAAATATCATCCTCGTGAAGTATTAAATCTGAATTTGGTCATATCACTTGGAGGACATTTAGTACTTGTTTTGAATTGATTTTGAACAAGTTTATGAAAGGTTTTAAAAAATTGACAAACTCCTCTTCTTCTTTTTTTTCTCATGAAAAGACAAACCCAGATTAATCTTGCATGATCACCGGCAAATGCAAGAGACCATCTTGCACCACTTAGAATTTTCCTTTCAAGTGATCTACAACTAGAGCTATGCACAAGATTGACCGGGCACTTCAGTTTCTTGTCCCCTCTAGTGTAAACAAGAGCACATTGAAACAATAATCACCCTTATCCCACTAAGGGGGTGTTAGGTTTAACCCAAAAGCACTTTTAAAAAGTGCTTTCACACAAGTGTAGATAAAACTCCCCTCACATACTTACTTCGTATACTGTAAAGTCACTTTTAAAACAATGGTTTGATTTCCAACCAAACATCCCTTATGTGGTATCAACTGCATGAATCCTATGATGCCATTGTGCTCTATTTGCAACAAGTGCACATTGTGACCACTACAAATAATTGGTGTTCATTGAAATGATGAGGTGATTTGGGCTAGAGTAAACTCCATTGTTACAGTTTAATGACAATGTGCCTAAGTGGGAGGCCCTAGTTAGATACTGGCTCAGTGTTTAGGGCTCCAATTGTGACCCTTATAGCTCTACGTACTATGAAAGAATTCAGAAATTAATGATCTGAATTATGTTGTTAACCGAAGGCATAGGAGCATCTCTAAATAGATAATTGGTCTATGCAAAGATCGCATGCCTAATCAAATTACATAACAAAATTTTTTGGATTTAAAATATCTAATAAATCCCATCCTGTCTAAAAGCACAGAACTAAGTGACGAGTATAAAGAAACAAACATGAAATTGCTCATTTGTAGTTAATACCCCAAGGTGGATAAAGCTTCAGCAGAGATATCCACATGTGGATGCCTTTTGTAAACACAGACCAGTGTCCTTCTTAGAAATTTGTCTTACACATGTGTGATTGGTTTAATCATATTATTCAGCAATACGTATGGATATATATTTGATCCAGTGTTAAGTATAAATGCGTATGAAAATACCTCAATGGGCAAGGCATCAGCAGCCAATGCACGATCATCAACAGTTAGAGGATTTAAACCATCAGCAGTAGCAAGTTCATGAATTCCAGCCAAAACAGGCCGCCACCTCCTTAAGACAGCAACAAATGGGGGTACAATAGCCTCAAGGTATTTCTTACGAAGAGGCTTTTGGTCTTTGCCCACAGCATGATATACCTGACAACAAGTTGTACCATCATCATGGTTGTCTAGAAATTTTTTTTTTTTTTAAAAAAAGGGCAAATGACACATGCTTCATAAAGTACGTAAAAATAATATGTTCAGCACTGAAAACACAAACCTCAGAATAAAGCACCGAACAGGCTACCAAAACTCTCTGTCTCTTAGAGTCAGAAATTGGCATGTTGAGAACAGGTGAAAGAACACTGTTTAAGAAAAGAGTAGATAATTCAATAAACCATCAATGTTTTCCTCATATTATGTCTTCAAAAAATTTGTTCAAATAATGATGAAAGAAAAAATTGCAAAACTGTAAAGTGTTAGTTAAATATTTATGCAGGTGTAATGAATAAAGGACACTAACAACAATGAAGTAATGGAAATTTAAATTTGCTGAAGATATGCGTGTGCGCACGCACGTGTAGATGCACACAAAAAAATGCAGATATTTTAGGATATATTTGATATTGTTCATACAAAAGTAAAGCAACAGTGGGTGATGTTGTTGTTGGGGGAATTGGTTCAGTGTCAAAGTGTCAGTCAGCATCTACGGAAATTGCAACCTCAATCACTCTTGTGGATGATATTCTCGTCATGAGATTATGGCTCTTGAAGAGTAAATAGGCTGGTTTAACAATTTTTCTGATCAGTAATTTAAGATTATGTAATTAATAGAAATATTATGACATACTTATGAGCCTTTAAAGCCTTGTCTTGCATCCCTATAAATAAGAAGCCTTGTGTATGTCAATATTCAACTACTCCATTTCAAGCTTTTCCTTTTCCTCCATAATCATAATGGCAAGACACCATCAGGCCCAAGAGCCCTCTTTAGGTATTAAGGTGGCAACGACAAAGAGGGACATTATCATCGCTCAAAGAAAGTATACTCCAGGTTTACTAGCATCCGTGTGCAAAACCCAAACGCAAATCAAAAGTAAGCTTCATCTTAAGATGAAAGGCAATGCTAGGATATTAAAAGGTACCAAGGTTAATGGTTAAGTTGATTTACCTTTCTAATACACATCTCGACATCAGTTGCCAGAATCACTGGTAAAATTTATGAACAAGACAACAAAAGATGACTTAGGAGTTTATAGGATTTTAGGCTATTTGAAGATTTACCCTAGTAAAGGCACGTTCTGTGAAGAATAGGAAGGCTCCCTGACAAATAGAAGGTCCACTACATTTGATGTAGTAACCTAGCTACATGGAGGAGCACGAAGCATCACATTTTTATAAGGAGCCGTGTAGAAGCAAAAACTGAATTTTTAGCACTTGACTTGGGTGTTTTTGAAGGAATCTTGATTAAGAAGGTTCTCCAAGAGTTAGACACTTTCTTGGAGAAACCTATGAAGTTTATGCATGATAATATGCCCGCTATCAATATGGTGAAAAATACCATCCTCTATGAACAAAATGAAGAATTAGAGTTTCAAACTAGGTTCAAAGAATACTTACTTCCCCACTTGAGGAGTGATGATGAAGCATGTGCTTAACAATACATATTTTAACATCACCATGGAAGCTTCTCTTGACTACTTGGGAGTTTTGACCATATGCAGTTTTCATCTATTATTGGTTGTGTCCATACGGCATACTTAATATGCTGTACAAATTAGTTATGTTGAAATTTCTTGTTATGCAAAGCTGCTAAAGATGTGATCAAATGTTCATCATGTGTATTGTGTAGACAGCACACTGACATTGAATAGCTTGAACAATCTTGTGGTGCATATTTGTTTTAGATAGATGAAAAATCAACCTTATAGAAATTAGTTCTACGGGGACAAAATTGAGATATGACAATTAAGATTCTATTTCAAGAGTAAATCAAAATATTTCTAAGGAGGTCGTCTGTGAAGATGAAAAGGTGCATCTTAAGTATCGGCTAACCAGAGAGGCGGAAAAAGCATCCAATTGTGGCCATCCGTATGAAACTTCTCCAAGTCAACATTTATTCAGAGGCTATTCATTAATGGATAAACTATGGACTGGAAATAAGATAAACATCGAAAATTGTTTTACCTCCACAGTAGTGCAGAGCGGGGTTTCCTTCCTTGAGGCATCCCATCCTCAGTTGCATTCCTCATCAACATATGTTCCTCTCCATCATCATCTTCCCTCATCGATAGAAGAACCATTCGAAGCATGCACAGGAATGGTTGGTCACTGTCTAACAATTGGTACAATGCAGCCATCCCTCCCATTCCAGTACCTGACCCTCCACCAATACCAAGACCACCACCAAGCCCAGACTCATCCAACAATAATGCTTGAAGCATTGCCACAGATTTCCTTACCAAAGGAAGTTCAAGCCAGTTGCCATCAGCATCTTTCTCTAGAGCAGAGTTCCAACAATCCCATCCACTCCCACCGCCGCCAAATTGCACTGTCTTTGATGGAAGGCCAACACCATACCACAAACGGCTCCTATATTTCCAGCCATCAGCTATATCCTTAGTACAAGACCCATATGACACAAAAGCATAAGAAACAGATCCATATGGTTCAGCCGCAGCAGCTGCAGTAAGCCTTTCCATCAATGAAGAAGAGATCTGACCATTCGCATCAGCCATTGAAGAAAGGATCTGTCAAATGTAACAGCAAGGGTCACCAATATTAAAAATTAGCACACGTAAGACTAGAACAAAAAAGAAGGCTAAGAACAAATGCAGAATATATTTACAAGAAGGTGAGTTCAAACCATAAATAATCTTCTAAAGTCCAAAGCCTAAGTTCATAAACTAGAGAAGTTGAGGAAAAAATAAAATAAAAATAAAACAAATGCCCGGTGAACATGTATAAATATTTTCCCCAAAGAGGTGTTATTAAATAGGGGCTGCCATGCAAACATCGCAAGGATCTTGAAGGAATGACAAGCAGTACTGAAAATGCACAATTACAAAACTTCACAAACAACTTATTATGACACAACATGCACATCTAATTCAAGATTGCAGCATGCATACCTCTAAAGGGAGTCCTACAGAATCACTAAGTACAGATCTTCGATTTTCCACAGCTTCTGTTGATTCTCCAATTGTAGACAATGAGGCTGAGCTGTTATTGTACGGATACAACCCAGAAAGGGGTGATGGAGAAGTATCTACAACACGTGCAGAAGAGAATTGTTTGCTTTGTAACCGTAAGTGATCCTCAACAAGCATAAGTATCACAATAGCATTCTCTACTAAAGCAACAGAAAGCTGAGCAGCATTATCAGCCTCTGCCTTAGCATCTTCTGGGGACAACCCCTCAGCTGCCACACCGGCAGCAGCCGCAGCAATAATTTGAGTCTGTTGTAAGGAAAAACTAAATGTAGACATCATTCCAGCTACTTCTCACTCTCTTCAAAGAAAAACATACATATGATATAGAGAACTGCACTCTTGCAAACATACTTTTGTTTTCTTAGTGTGCTTAGGCATAAGTGAAGGGATCTACAAGTCATTGGGTACACAGAATGAAAAGAAATGGAAAGTGAAATAAAAAGAAAAACAAAGTGCTTTTGTGGATGGCAAATGGGAATACAGCCCTAATTTACAAAATAATAAATTGTTTAGACATGTTGATAATAAGTTGTTACATTTATTCATGGTTGTATATAATACGGGAGATTTGATTATGTAATTATTCTATAATTATTAGCCATTATGATCTTATCTTAAAATATCACTATAACTACGAGTTTCATGAGTCAATACTCGTTAACTACATTTCTCTCGTCCTCAGTCTCATACTCTCCATGTTCACCCTCCACACACTCTCCATACTCTTCATGGTATCACAGCCCCTAGTGATTGCGCATCATCCCAATTACTGGCCTCTCTCTTCACCCTAACTTCTCTTCATCTATGCATTTTTCTTCTTGCCTCAAGCACTTCCTTTCCTAGCCCCATTTGCTACATTCAGCCACTATGTCCTACTTTTCTTGGAACACACACCCAACCATGCAACCACCATCCCTAGAAGGCATCAATGTTTACCATTGCCATCTGGAGCTCCAGCCACATCCACAGATGCCACTGGTAGATTCTATCCATTTGTCCACGAACCAACAAATGACAGTGCATGGGTCACCCATTTCAAGCCCTGTCTGTCCAACCTTTCTAGGAAACATTTGATCTACAAGACCCAACCCCTCAATCTTTGTGTTTGGCTATTGATCATGGTGTTTGGTGACTTTTGTTACTGGTCAGGCCCTTCTTTCAGTGTTCAGATGCGGTTATGACCATATATCATGACGTTCAGTCTCTGTTTATTACTTACCAGACTATTTTTTGTCATTTAGGTGATCACTCTATTTGTGGAGTTTCTTATCAAGAGTTTGGATTGGGTGGTTTAAAAGAATAGTCCAATAGTTTGGATTAGGATTAACTAAAAGTGAAGCTGACCATTCCTTTTGCCACATGAATCAGGATGCTAATCTGTGTCTATTTGAAGTCTGCACAGATGATTGTTTAACACAGGCAATGATCAAGAAGGAATTTCTTGACTAAAATCACAACTACATGATCATTTTCTGTAAGCAAGTGAGGCTGAAGAAAATCAGATGTTTTGTTAATATATACAGCCTAGGGAGCATATTTGGCCAACATAATAGGAATTTACAAGCATTTATATAATCTGCGAAATAAAATGGAATATCTACAGCATCCTAAAGTATTAACTATTTACAAATAAAGGCAATTAATTTCTAATAATCTTTGTCTCACCCTCTCCATATTCCCTATCTCCATACTCTCGTCAAGGCAATTATGAATAATTATAACATGGGCAGAATAGGCATCATATATCTCGTTTGTTAGTGCAATAGAATCAAACTCTGACTCCGTCTTTACACTAAACAGGCCATTAGTTTCCTAGGTATTAACTACAGCATCCTAAAGCATTAACTACTTACAAAGAAAGGCAATTAATTTCTAATAATCTTCGTCTCACCCTCTCCATATTCTCTATCTCTATACTCTCTTCAAGGCAATTATGAATAATTATAACATGGGCAGAATAGGCATCATATATCTTGTTTCCTAGTGCAATAGAATCATACTCTGATTCCCTCTTTACACTGAACAGGCCATTAGCTTCCTAGGTCCAGTGTGTGTAGACGTGGGGGGACCAGAATAGCAGAAATGACTGGAAAAAAATTCTCTTGCAAAAGTATATATATACATACAAGAAAATCCTTACCTGAAGCCGCAATTCCCGAGCAGCAAAGTCCAACAAGCCACCTAAGAGCCTCCTCTTAAATATAGGCAATGATTCCTCACGTCTTCAAACCAAAAAGGAACAAACATATGATGACATATACAGGATATAGTAAATTGTACATGCAAACTATTTTATCAACAGAAGCGAATAATGCACTACTATGAGAAGAGGTAGAAAAGCTCTTCCTCAATTGACTCTAGAATGTCATATTTATCATCATTTATACCACCAAATTTTTGTCACAACCAGTCTTGGCATGATTTTCTCCTTTAAATTCCATCAATTAAAATGAAGCATAGACAGCTACCATTTTTTCAACTTCATAATTAAGCATGCATTTTGTGCACTCTAGTTCTTACCAATGACCAAGGCCTGACTCAAATTCAAGGGAGTTGTAACATAGAAAGGCCCGGCATATGTTTTTCTCAGTTCTATCAACTACCCCCTTTTAGAAACCATTAGTGACCCGCTTGGCATGCAGAAATTGGAAATGGAAATGGAAATGGAATTGAATTCCAAACTGACTGTTTGGTATGATGAAATTGGAAAATTCTGCAATTTCAGCTCCACCAAAATAGGTCGAATTGGCTTCCATCAAGCAACCCATGGAAGCCAATTCCATCTCCATGCAGTCCATTTTTACCCTTCCCTCAACCTTCAAGCTTCACACTGCCAACCTTCAAGCTTCACACTGCCAACCTTCAAGTTTCACATCATCTCACCTCACTGCAGATGATGTGGCCTCCTTAGAGTCTGTTTTTCCCTTCAACTGTGAAGTCTACAAGCACCACCATTCCTCCTCTTTGCTTTCCATCATCATTCTCCTCTTAACCAAATGTGAAGCAACAATGTTGGCGACAATTTCTGGATCTTCATTCAACAGTGATGACATTATTCTTTCAAATCTGAGTTTACAGGTGGAAATTTCTTTCCAATTACCATCTTCTTCCTCCAGCAACGTTGACAGTCACAATGGCGATTTTTGCATCTAAGAACCATGATTTTTGCTTGTGCTTCATGATTTTCACTTTGAAATCTAGCTTTCTTTTTTCTGGCAGTCATTGATGGTGATTTCTGGTTTATTTCTGGATGGTAATTTTTGGGTGCCTTGTACTGTTGCTTTGATTCTTTTTCCCCCTCAGTTTCCATGACATTTGGTTCTTAGCGGATGATTTTAGTTTTGAGGGGCAGCCAATGGTAGTTGTCGACGGTGATGAAGAATGGTTGGATGGAGGAGGTTTTTTTCCCCCAATTTCAAAGGGCATTTTAGTATTTACATATTTTAAATATATATTTTATTTAAAAATTAAGTTAGATTCCCATACCCATACCAAACATCTTTTTAAAGACCATGGCCATATCCATTTCCAACTCCATATTCATTTCCATTTCCATCAAAATCAATTCCAATGCACCAAACAAGCTAGGTCATAAGGCATCATATGGTCCTTGAGTCTCTTGAGATGGTTAATGACTGCAAACTTCCAAAACAAATCACTCAAATTTTGGTGATAAAGTCTTATAGACCTTCAAATACAAGGCTGATCATTTTCCTTCATTTTATTAAGCATTGCCATGCAAACAAAAGCCTTTACCTTAGAAGGGGTCCTGACTTTCTAGGCAAAGTTTGAACCCAGAAGAGTAATATTTGAACTTTAAATAAGAAGTAAGAAAGACAGACACATGAAAGATCCCAAAGAATCTAAATTCCATATCCTTTGATTGAGCAACAAATGATATTACAGAACAGGAAAAGTCTAGCATTAACATTTCTCAAAATCTGAACCTTTGATGAACAGAGACTACTTTGCCAATTAAGAACTTAGAAATAAAAGCATTATGCAAAGAGGATAACTGATAGTAGTTAAGGAGCAGAAGCTTCACCAACCCATCCACTAGTCCTTGAAAAGAAAAAAATGTGACATGAAAAGAAAGCATATAAGGGGCAAAATACACAAGGAGATAACTTCTAGGAGCCTGATTCAGAAGCACCAATCCCTAATTATCATCCCATTCATTTTGCTGAATAATCCCATTCATTTTGCTGAATACCACATTTACTTCTGACCAACCTATGACACAAAGAAAAAGAAGACTCCAAGGAAGACTGTCAAGGCCACTTAGCCACTAGTGATATATTTCAAACACCAAAAACAGCCGGACCCAACCCCCTCTCCTTGTTTGATCTGCAACACACTTCCTGACTAACCAAGTGACCCCTTTTACTCTCACCACAACCAGATCCAAGAAAGCCAAGCATAATGTTGTCTATCCAATTCACTACCCTGTTAGGTAAGCTGCAAAATATTAAGAAAGGGTTAAGGGTGTGGTTTAACTAACTCAATGAGCCACAAATTGTTAGTTAATGGCTTACTTATTCTATAAGGCCATAAGAATGGTTTTGGTAGTTAGGTTTAATTCGTCAGGATCCTAGGACATTAGCTCAGTTATACTAAATCTATGCAGCTGTATAGATAAATAGGGGAGCCTCTGTTATTGTTTTTGCTGATAGTTTGCTTAAAGAAGTATTCAGTTCCAGCTCTGTTTCCTCTCTCTTTTCCCTCTCTTCCCTTTCTCTATGATTCTCTCCTTCCCTCTGATTCTCATTTCTTCCTCTTATCTTCACTCTTTCTATAACAACCACAACATACCCCCGCTGGAAACTTAAACAAAGAGACATAGTACGGCAGGGTTGTTCTCAGGACAGTTACCTAGTCAGTTAGATTCTGTCACCAGCAAACAAATTAACCAATAAATCAAATGGTTAAGAACAACTATCTAATCGATGCAAATCACACCAATATTAACTGTAGTAGGAGTAATTTGAGTTTCACTTTGCTGATAAATTGAATCTCTTTCTTTCTCTCAGTTGCAACTCTCCTTTCTGTGTTCTTCTCTAGTGCAGCCTCTACTATTCTCGTACTAAACCATTGATCCAAGGCTTCTGACAGCACCTAAAACTCAAGCTCAAGATTCAATGACCGAATCTGATCAACACTAGGAAAAAACCAAATCTGGAAGAGACAGACTGAGACAAACAGTAGCTCACATTAAAGGTCTTAAGGATGATCTGGCAATCAAGGTCACAAGGATAGTTGAGAACAATGATAGAAATCTATATTGTAATAAAGATGCTATTTGTTCAGATGAATTACCCCTGGAATATCAGCTTTGGAATAAAATAGTTTTTGTTCAAGAAGCCCAGATCCATGGAGGTGAAAAACCCTTTTTGTAAAGGGATCATAGCATTTGCAACCCTTTGTAGTGAGGAGAGTATCCTAACAATAAGTAGTTGATTGATTTAGGATCAAGTTCGTGCCTTCATTGAGATATAATATGAATGTAAGCTCGACACCCCAAGATATTTACAAAGATCATCAAGAAGTCTGGTTTATCAGAAGGCTTCGAGAAAAACTTGACAAGAAATGTCAAATTTTATTGTCCTTGAGTAGTGGCAGTCCTGATTGGTAACAAATAACAATCCCAAAGCTTATTAGGACTAATAAATGCTAGTTAACAAACAATAAAATAGGAACAAACTCCCTAAGACTGAAAATCCCAAACTTGCGAATAAATTAGGATGAAAATCAGCAAGTCCACACACTTTGTACACTTCACTTACATCTATCACACCTCCCATTAATAGGTCACTAGGAATTTCATCAACTCTTGCATTTATGTCAAACCGTCTACTATGTTTTCTAACAGTAACAAATTAAAAAGATACAATGGTCATACAAAGGAAGTGAGGAGGGAAAATTACAGGTAGCTTAAAAAGGCAAAAAAAATTCACCTTTTTCGAAGTTCTCCTATACTAGATCCGCCGACAATACAAAGCCATTCTGCACAATGAATTGTCATTTCAATATCCTACATAAAAAGAGCAACACCAACCAATATCAATAAAGCAGATAAACAGATTTCATGGAGGCAGACAATCTGACGATCAAAAATAAGTTAAATAGTGGAGGGATACATGGATCAGATCAAATAAGCAAGAAAGCAATACAAGGTTAGAATATAACATAAAATCTACGTGGTCAGTATGGAAACAAAACTATATCAAAAAAATAATAATAATCAATTCTCACAGAAACAGAAAAACATTTAGCTAGTCTACTGAAAAAAACTTCATAGAACCAAGAAATTTAATTCTTCCCGGCCTAGTAAAGCAAGTACAGCTACATGTTTGAGCATGATTGCCAGCGGGTTTGCAGAAAAACTGATCAAAAAGTTAAAAATATTACTCCCTCTATTCCTTCTTATAAGACATCTTTTAGAATGTTTTGATGTTCCTATTTATAAGACATTTTGCAAGATATAGGCATTAGTGGATTTTCTTTTCCAAAAAAAAAAAAAAACTAAAAGAGAGTATTTTAAAATTCTTAAATTAATCAGGCGAGAAGAGTATTTTAATGAAGGGTACTTGTGGAAAGATTAGGTAATTTAAAGACATCAACTTTTTTTTTTTTGGTGTAAAGTAGGTAAATTGGTCTTATAAAAAGGAACAGAGGGGTAAATTCAAAAAAAAAAAAGAAAAAAAAAAAAGGTTTATCCAGAGACACTAAGGAATATGAAGAAACAACAATTGAACTAGCATATCCAGTGTGGCATCAGAAACTTTACAAATCATTTCAGCCGGTAACTATTGTATCAATTATTGATGTGATAACATCTACGCTTAGGCTGACATCAATTAAATCACGATATTTAAGTGTCAAGTTTGCAAACATAGATGTTGTTACGTGTCAATTGCTGTTCTGTTTAAAATTCTGATAATAGTTGACAAAAGGAATACAATGTAACCAGTGATGAAAGATATAAATACCCAGCTTGTACTTTGATTCAAGTTGCCAAGAATAACATTTCTTGCTTATTATTTTTCTCGCCAAGGTTAACATCCACTTATCTACATATTTTCCTTTTATAGAAAAAGCAAGTCCATTCCGATGACTATGAAAACAAAATTACAAACAAGGAATCAAAAATAAAAGAAAACGCATGTAATACTTGCAATAGAGGATATCATTGCTGTTAGAAGGAGTCAGACTTCGAAGCCCAAGCTCATCAAGCCCACTAAGCAATGTATTTTAATCCTGTCATTTATTTTCTAGATTGTAATCATATTTCCATCTGCCTCCAAAATCTTAGGAATTCGAATCTGATCTTCAGTCACCCCCAGTCAAATTTGATTAGCATATCAGTTTTTGGGTACCGATTTGATAACCATAATGCTCCTACATATGCATCACTCTGTCCTTTATGAATAATGAAAGCTGAGATGCAGTTTACCTCAGTGAATTTCAATTACTATACATGAAAAAAGCGCGCACTCTATTCTATGTTAGCAATCCCAACAGTTGTGCACCAGACATGGCACACAATCCAAAAACTCAAACCAAATCTAAGGTAGAAGTTTGAAAGTTAGAACTTCAACCAATGGAATCAAATAAAGAAAGCAACACAGAGATAGAATTTCGCCCAATGAGAATCAAATACAGAACATAAGACAGACAGACAAACTGCTCATGTAGGGGATGTCAACAGCAACATTGCCAAAAAGCATACAAGACATAAATCAACTGTCACATAAAGCAGGTTAACATGAAAGAGAAGCAATAATGTTATTAAATAGCAACCTTCCATCCATCCTTTTGCCGCATTGAATGCTCTAACATGATAATAAGGAAGTTATGTATAAGGTCCTCTAGTTCTCCATGACTCGTTGAATTTGAAGATTTGGTTGGCGCCATCTGTTAAACATAAAATGCATAAGTAGCACGGTTAGGGAATTTTACAAAAGGATTTCAAGTTCCACGGATTTATAACTAATGATTCCCCCCACCCTCCGCATAAGTATATTATTGTGCGCATGTGCGTACACAAGTGATTATACATATGCACCCATGTGTGTGTTTATATATGCACACAAGTCTGTCCATAAATCTATCTCTATATATTCGTCTGTGTGTGTGTGCGTGCCTGAATATGTACTATCTATACATGTGTTGATACATGCATGTATACGTAAGCACATACAAGCGAAGATTTCTATTTCATAATACTAAGATACCTTGAAACTCAACTGAGGAAAAGGTCTCTATTTCAAGAAGGCAACACACCAAGCAGTAGAGGTTTGCTCCGATGCAGATTGGGTAGATTTAGTTATTGATAGAAGATCAACTATAGACTACCATAAATTTATATGGCGCAAGCTAGTTACCTTCTAAAACAAGGAACAACTTATAGTAGCATATTTTAAGAGCTGAGCCTGAGTTTCAAACCCTTCCACCTGGAATTTGTGAAGGCATCTGTCTGGACAGAGTACTTAAAAAGCTCAAAATTGGAATTGAATGTCCAATCAAGGTATTGTGTGACAACATGGAGAATATTGGAATATTCAAGAATCCCATAAGCACAACAGGACCAAATATGTTGAAAGAGATCATCATTTCATAAAGAGAAGATTGAATCAGGTCAGACAGAGGTGTCCTACCCATCTACCAATGCTCAAGTAGTTGATTGATGATAAAAGCAGCACCTAGAGTGCGGTTTGAAGAATCTGAGTAGCAAGGTGGGAACGATCAACACCTATTTGCCAGCTTGACAAGAAATGTTGGGAATCAAAGTGCTAAGCATTCTAGATGTTATTCTATACTCCATATTATAATCCCCGTTTTCCTATTTGCTTCAATGCTGCTGTATGGCAAGGATTTATGAATCTATTAAAATAATATAACAACCCTACCTAAATAAAATCAGATTTTCCAGATTATAATCTCCTAGAACCTTGAGCTAGGAGAGACAGGAGTGTTGCCTTATGCCTATATCATACATAGTTGAACGAATGAAAACTTCAGCCAATGATAGAAAAATTGCTTCGCAGCCGATTTCAATTATATGTATAATGTTATGACCCCACACAAACTCCAAAACCTTTAATGTATTGAGGCAGATTACAAACGAAAATGAAATCCAGAGGTTAAAATCGTTACATTCAGGGACTAAAACTCTACTCTATTACACAGCAAGTCAAACAAATGAAAACTCAACAATAGGAATGCGTTTACAGCATCAGATTACAACACAACAATGAATTACAACTAACAAAGAAATACAAGACAAGCACACAGACATATATCACACAAAGATTAGCCAATCCACTCCAATGCCTGAGCCAAATTCAAATTCTTCTCTCCTTTTCTGCTCAGCCGAAGATAAGATTTATAGACCCAAAAAGTGACTTTCACAACCCCCACCTCATAGACTTTGACTATAGCAGTCCTATAGCTAACCTACTCTTAATTCTTTCTTCACAATAGCAAATCAAACTTCTGCCCAACAATTAAGTATTTTTCCATTTCCATGAATATTTTCTAAACTTCCAAAAGTGATTCTAACATATTATAAATGTCTGCACACATATAAATACATATTCACACGTTTTATGCTAGAGATTATCTTACAACAAGAGAAAGAATGTTTGGCTGGCCTGATTAAACCCACATTTTAGAAATTTGCTCAAAGAACTAACCCAATTAACTATCAATCTCGAATATAAAATCAAGAAGTTTAGTGCAATCAAAATAGAGTTGGCTTCGGGAGGATAAATAGTTATGTGTTATAATTGTCATCTCTAATCCAGAATGAGCGCCTAGCTCACATTTTCTGAAAACCAAAAATAATACCTCATTGTTTGAAATTAGCAATTCCAAGATCCATTCAGGCCATTCTTCCATGTTTGTCAAACTACTTCTATTTTCTTGATGACTGCAAGCCAAAAATAGAAGATCCTGAAATTGTATGCAAGCAAATAGCTTAGAAGCAAGACATAAACAACAAGATCTCGGATGCATATATAGGTAAAGACAGAAATCTTCATATAAGTCAATCGAATGAACAAGCTTCCCATGTGGACATGGCATATAAATAGGTTAAATTCATATTTTAACATTCATGCAAAAGGAACCACACAAGATCAAGACTCAGGGAAAAATATTTCATATAGGACAAGGGGAAAAAAGAAAAGTAAATAATGCAAACAAGAAGAGTTTATGTTGATTTCAGAAGGAGGGACTGCATCTCGTTAGAGTATACACTTATCAAGGTGTGAGTGGTAATTGTTATGTGGCATTAATAATGGTTAGCAAGACATTAAGGATTAGTTAGTTAGGAGGTTCCCATAAGCACAATAGGTAGGAAATTTGATGTAAAAGGTCTCTGATGAACTGGATGCTACACTTTTACAATTTCATGTACCATATAGTGACAAAGCTTGTTTCTCGTCCATCTAGCACCATCACTAGAAGCATGGTCCGATAACCTGTCATTATGTTCATAGGTTCAGTTTGGTTTGGTTTTGGCGGGAAAAAAAAAAAAAAACAACTGAATTAAACCAACCAGTTTGGCAATTCGTGGGACCTACTCAGTTTTCTCTTCAATCGGTTTGGTTCAGTACCGTAAGTCATTTCATTCAGTTTGGTTTGGATCTGGATCAAGCTTGGATGAATATTTATGGATTTTTTTGCCGTGAATTTTTTCTTCAAAATTGATACTATGCTTATTTATAGATAATTTTTAACTATTGATTAGCATCTTTCAAGGGGGAAAAAATCTCTTAATGACAAATGAGAGCAGCAATAGGCTTGGCAAGAAAGAGGGCAGATGGGCTTTTTGTTTTGGCAACAGCAGGCCAAGTTGCATCTTGATGATCTAGAACATCTATGGCCACTTTGATCCTATGTCAAGCATAGAAATGGGCTTGAGGTGCAAGGGCTATAGGCTTCTTGAACACCAATGGGTTTTTAATGTTTCTTAGATGTTGATAAGATAGTCAATGTGTTTTTAACCTAAATCTTAGAAAACAGAGGTCCATGACAAGAAAAATGCATTGTACTGAATTTTTAAATTTTTTGAATTGTAACTATCCTTGAGGACAAGGATCAATTTGAAGGAGGACTATTGTTACATGGCAGCAATAATGGTCACGAAGGTGAGGTAAAACACAGGAGCGGAAGGGGAAGAGACAAGCAGAAGGAGAGATAGAAAAAGAAAGAAAAAGAAGAAGAAGGGAGGAAATATAGAGAATTAAGAGAGAGACTGAAAAAACAATCAACTTAATTCAAATCATCCAAAAGGTTTAACAAATGAGAGAACTTTTAGGCCATTTATAGAGTCCTAGGTATACCTATTCAAAAAAATAATAAATCCTAAAAGATGGAATAAAATAACTAAATCCTAGATAGGATAAGATGACACTAGATACCTTATTTTTATTCTAAAATAACGAAATATAACTTTTAAAGAATAATGTAAATTGAAATTAAGATAAAAACCCAATAACATTTTCTTCATGAGGTTAATAAGGGTCAGCTGGTCTTCATCAAAAGGAAATAGGGTCAGCTAGTTAGTTAAGAGGTTCCTATCATGTAAATGGGAGGAAAAAGATGGTGCGAAAAGTGACTAATGAATTGAATACTACTCTTTTACGTTCCCAAGTCAATAATAGCAAGCTATCACATGATAATTTTGAAGTCTTTTACCTTCCTTATCTAATTTATAGAGAAATAAACAAATTCAGTTGTTGGAAGAAAGGAAGCTAAGAAACTATTCCTATGACTCTCTATTAACTTTTGGATGCCTGATCATGAGAAACTTGAGACCAGCAAGGCAATATCAAATCCACGAAGTATGTAATGAGAAATTCAAACACAATCAAGAAGGTACATCCAAGGATAAGTAGATTGAGACAAATTCAGGAGCATAAATCTACCAAGTATAGACATGATTTTCAGGCTCATGAAACAAGGAACCAACAAATTACAAACATTAAATGCGGATGGCAAGCAATAGGAACTTAAGCTAAAACCTGTAGTGCTCTGCACTGCAAAGGCCTGGGTGCATGGGGAAGAGAACGCAAAAGCACCAGCAGAAGTTGTGAATGCTCAAAACGATGACCAGAATCATAGAAGTTCAAACCATCCTCCATTGAAGAGGCATTGATCTGAAATAAAAAAAGAACAATTAAAAAAAAAAGATTTTCATCAAAAGAAAAAAAATGACAACCAAAAGGGAAATTTTTTTTTTTTTAAAATTTTAGGAACTTGCTCAGCTTTGTTGCATCCCAAGGGGAAAAAAAAATTGCTCAGCTTTTGACATTTTGCCCCGGGGTTCTCTAAATAAACATATAGAGTACAGACATCATGGGGCTTTGCCATATGATATTTTGTGATGGAAATATATTTTTTTTTCCTTGTAAATATCTTCCAAGAAAGGGTTAGTGACTAGAATGTTTGTATTCATTTTAGTCATTATTCTCATGCTTTTACTCAGTGCATATATTTAGATGCATTGTGCTATATTCAAAATTATAAGAAATATATTTTCTTCCAAAATTCCACATTTTGACCCATTCTGTCAAGATATTAGGAGATGTTGATCTGAAATAGAGAGGGGCGGGAGGGAAGAGAAGCAACATATTCATGTATCCGACGCAGCATTAGTAGCAAGAATAAAAAAGCCAAGCAGGATATAAAGGAAATAAGGCAGAGGATGGAAGTGGCTGACAAAATATAGAGACCATTAACTCAATTAAAAAGACAAATCAAACCCTAACTAGAAAGGGCTGTCATAGAAAGCCCGGGGAATAGCATTTGAAAATGAAAGATTAAACAATAATCCCACAAAAAATCATGATTCTAACAGTCACTGACATGTACGTTTCTATTAATATGAAATGAGATGTGATGGAAGAATTTCATCATACCGAGGCAGCCAACAAAGTGGTGTAAACGTTGTTAGTTATTAGCCTGTTGGGAGCTGCTTGGAAAGCCTTCTGCAGGGCAAAAAGCAAAAGAGAAACCTTGTCATCAAACATGGTGCCACCCCCATCTTGCAGTCCAACGCCCAAAAGGTTTCTTGTTGTATCAGGAGCAGCATGAGAGTCAAATTTCAGATGCCCTGAAGCTACTAATGCACCCAAGAGGGCTATGATCCCGACAACAATACCATCACTGATCAATTTGAACAGCATAATGGCACATGTTAGCATTACACAGTTATCAGAATGGAAATGACAACAAAATTATTGACACTAGAAGTTTCAGAAGTAGACTTCATCCTTTCAATATTCACAACAGCAGAACTTGAATCGGGATGACCTCTATTATCAACTAGTTGAGAATCTTGGTCATTTTTTTCTAAAGGCTGCTTCACTTTTCTCAGCTGGTCTTTCATCATCTTGACTTTGTTCTGTAATTTCACTATTACCACCAACGGTAGCTTTTTCAGGTTGAGGAATTTTTGACATTGATTCCAAGACACCATTGTCCCCAGTCTTAGCTTCCCTCTGAAGCAGAACAAGAAGAGTTTCCACACCACCACATGCTAGGAATGCTTCTGCAAATGTGCGCGCTCTAGCTGTATTCGGCTGTACAATTAACCTGTAGAACAGATGCAACACCCTAGCAACCTGGAAAGTGAAGTAAACAAGGAGTACAATTTCTGAGAATAGTTTAATGAGAACTTTGTTTATTAAAAGAATAAGAGATAATGGTTCACATTAGACTTTTAGAATTTAAAAGGAAATAAACATGAGATTAGTAATAGTCGGAAGTAAAAAAAATGTAGTTTATGTCATTAAATGTTATTAAACCTAACAGAGCATGCAGCAGAAAAATATTGGCCAAGCAGTAATCCTGGATTTTCTTCTGCTACTCTAAGAATCCCGGAAATTCTTTTCCTGCAGCAATATCCCTGAAACTCAACACTATCTGAACCACTATCATGTTCAACGAGATGCCTTTCTCAACCTTCTTTGTACATGCCCAATGCCCAATACCACCTTAATCAATTTTGTACCAACTTCTCCTCAATAGATGCCACACCAACTATTCCTCATATATGATCAACATGATTCTTGTCTTATATGACAAATCTTATCTACTCGTCATTAAAAGTAGAGAAGAAAAAGGATTCCACAAAAAATAAAATTTAGGAAAGGAGAAGACACAGATATATGGATCAGAAATCGAAAACACAAGAAATGAGAAACTTAACCCCTACAAATATAGGTAAAAATATACTTTTAAATTTCACACTAAGTCTCAATGTGATCCTTTAACTTTATTAAATTTCTTTTTAATCCTGAAAATATAATAAAATTTTCTGATAAAATAAAACATTTCTTCTTCTTTGACACCATTAATGCAACGAAATTACAGAAAATGTTTACATGATGTTAAATGGCGCATCCAAATCTAGAGAACCAACCGGATTAAATCAATAATATGATATTTGAGCTTTTGCTTTTTAACTAAAAAAAAGCAGTACTTCTTCAAAAATGATAAATATTAAATTTTTAGTTGCTTCATTCATGGCATAATGATGTGGTTACAATTATAAGTTAACTAACTTGCATGGGAGCATTTTCCATTAAGTGAATTAACGTGTTAAAAAAAGAGGAAATTTCTTAATATATTTTCAAAGTTAAAAGAGTAAAAACAGACTTAAGAAAGTTAAAGGAGTGAACTAAAACTTATTCTAAAATTAACACACTAAAAATACACATTTACCAAAATAATAAGTGGGTCCCATCCAAAAACAAGCTTTAGTGTGGCAAAACCCCAATCTCTAGAGCAACCAGTAATGAAATTCTATTAGAAAAATTCAGGAAAAAATTAGTTGACCACCTCAAGCATGCAATATGTACATATCTGACCCCCTAAAAATTATACAGCATCAATATATCAATATATATTTAATAAAATCCATAGCAAATTGCATTGTTCATAAGCCACACAGAGTTCAACCCACTCCTCAAACTCTACACAGGGAAAACTTGTCTGGTTGGTGTTCTAGATAATAATATTATCGTAACATGAAACTAGATTGGATAAAAAAGCCTGCCACGCAATAAGAGACCGCATAAGCATCTTGAATACGTATTCCATTTTCACCCCAAAAAAAAAAAAAGGCGTTATAGAATGTTATCATGTGTGTGCCAGCCTAGAACAACCATTTCCAACAATGCCCCAACAAAGGGAAGACATAATCTTGGCATTACACTACATTACCTGGTTGAGCTGTGGACAATCAAGCATGAATCCTAGCAAACACCGGACATCATCAGAGACCATTGAAGGAGGCGCTGCCACTGTTAGAAGTTCAACTACCACTAAGAGCTCATCAACTAGAGCATTAAGTTCACCCACCGGACGTGTTGCCCCAGTAAGGGAAAATGTGTTCACTGAGTCCTTTTCAGGAATAGTCCAATAACATTTTCTGCAACCATCAAGAAGCATCTGAATGGCATTAGCATCTCGCATGATTGCTGACTCAGTGAAAACCATGTCTGCAAGTGATGACAGAAGCTTCTTTTGTATTCCATAACTGCACAAACTCCAAATTTTTTAAATCTAAGAGAGCAAGGTAGTGAAGAGTTGTACTTTAAGCTTGTCATTGATATTCTGGGATTGACATAGTGAGTGACAACAGCAGCAACAGCTCCTCCTCTCTCCTACACTCTCGCTTTCCATAACCAAGCAAAGATAGAGTCTGGAGAAGATAATTCAAAATTTTTGAAAGAATCTCAGGTCCTCTGCCGCGAGATAACTCTTCATTGTTCCTAGGATATTGTACAGCCAAGGATATAATTCTAAATATTGAGGAAGCAAGAGATGTGGTTGCTAAAGACAAAGAAAACCCCCATCTGTGGTTCCAAGGTTATCTCATGTACACTGCTCACTGCCAAGGGAAGCAAAGCTAAGGGACCTCCATAAGCCAATGCCCACAAAGCATCAGCAGGTCGCGTTCGAGTTGCAACATGGACTTGCCCGAGAACTCCAGCTGGACGCCGAACCAACCCTGAATGATGATATAAAGTTGTAAGAAAAAATACGAAATAAAAAGCACAGTTTATCCATACTATGATAAATGATAGATTTTATATTGGTTTTACAGCAAATGAATGTCTAACATTATTTAAATAGAGACCCTACTTTCTTAAATGCTAAAATAGTGTGCAAAAACATTCCTGACATCGACACTTTGGTTTAATATAGTTGGTGATGTCATATGCAAACATTGGCAAGAGAATGAAAGAA